>NC_069502.1:154594138-154741638 GCF_027579735.1 Bombina bombina
GATTATGATTAGCATAGTAATTCATTTATATATGTATATATAGATTGTTATTTGTGTATATATGTATATTTCAAAGTTCACATCCATGTGTGTATTTATAAACTCTGCATGAATTGATGCACCTTTAACAAATGATCAGAGGATTGATACAATGATATAATTAATCCCTGTAAAGTGTTCATTTTATTGAAATAGTATTGTCTCTGTGTATCCTCTTTTTAAAAATAAAAATCATGTCCCTTTAAGTGATGCTGAACACAATTGTTAATGAATGTATTTCCATTTCTAAAGCGTTTTTGTCCTTTTTACATGAACAAGGACATATAATCTTATTAATAAACAATCTTATTGTAATGTTGACAGCACATGTATTTCATTTTCAATTCTATCTTATTGTAAAAGTGTAACCAAATCAATCTCTGTGTGTAATGCGCATATTTTAGATGAGGAATATTTTTTCCCAAATATTTTAAAAAAATACTTCTCCTCCCATATATGGCTATAGGTAGGCTGACCATATTTCAACTTGAATAAATGACACGTTTGATCAATACATGTGTCATTATTGTTATTCCAAAACAATCTAAACATATCTTAAAACATCAATGGCATATGTATTTCTCATGTGTATCTTTTAAATGTTAAAGATATACACCATAGCTATAGTTAAAGGGACAGTAAAGTCCGAAAAGATGATTCATGATTTTGTGACATTCCTAGATAGCAATCTAGACACATACTAGTTACTAAAATATAAATATGTTTCTTATTGATATGCCAAGCTGTCAACTGAGTCCTTGTATTGGCTGCGGTTTTTCAGCGATCTCGGATGCGCCATGTTGCTTAAGACGTCACCTGCCAGGCTGTCCAATGATTCCTTGTATTGAGTGACGTTTTTACACGATCAAGGATGCGCCTTTTTTTGGTTTGCGTTCTTACGCGATTGTCAGATCCTTCCTTTTTTCTCTGCTCACTGCCCCTTTAATGAATGCACCTGCCTATTTAAGACACACCTTTGCCTCTCTTCTATGCTGGATTATCTGCAATTCTCAGTGAACTGTGTGTGAAACTGAGCCAATCCGGCTCCACCTAATTTCCCCAGCATCTCAGAGCGGCACTCTCGCTCTCGCTACTAACCGCAGCTTGTACTTTCGGCTTGTCTCAGACCAGTATCGGCTGCTACCCGCTGACGTCATCAGCTATCGCCTGGAGCCATTCTCACACAGCTCCACGCTGCAAGCCGCAAACCTCCGCGGTCTCTCATATAACTTTGCACACCTCTGTTTCCAGAACTGATTATCAGGTCGTATGTTTACCAATACTATTACTTGATACCTTATATTACATTCGCTTCAGTATCTACTTTGATCAATATCTCACTGATTATCTGGACAGTATTATTGCATGAACCTGAACTTTAATCCTGCCTAATTAGTTTACTGCAGACTACAGTGTTTGTAGGATAAAACTATCTAGCTGGCAAATATTAACACAGATAGGTTAACCTAGCAAAAGTCTTATTCTGTTAACCAACCTGTAACACTATACATATTTTTTGTCAATTCCTATAATAATTGCTATAAGAAATCCTGTATGTTTCACTTCCCATAGTGAACAAACAAACAAGAAATATAATTATAACAGTATAATCCAGCCTCTAAATACAGGTATAGCACTATGGATATGACAGAAATTGCAAACCAAATTGCCACTTTAACTCAACGTATGGATTCTGTAAATTTAACTCTCAGAGATGTGCAAACTGAAAATCAGGTGCTCAAAGATTGCCTTAGAGATATGTATACTGCTAAAACTGCACATTCAGAAGCACATCCTGAACCACAGGTGTCTTTTCCTGACAAATTTAGTGGTAATAGAGCAATGTTTAAGGAATTTAGAAATGCTTGTCTTTTGATGTTTGAACTAAAACCCAGAACTTATAGCACTGATAGAATTAAGGTGTTGACTACTATCTCTTATTTAAGGGGTGAACCCCGTGTCTGGGCGGATAGTTTGTTTGAAAATCAGAATCCCATTCTAAACTCTATACAGGATTTTCTAAAGGCACTATCCTCACTATATGAAGATCCTTTTAAACAGGAATCTGCCGAATCCTCTCTCAGGGCCTTGAGACAGGGCAGACAACCTGTAGAAAATTATATATCACAATTTAAAATCTATGCAATTGAATCAAAGTGGAATGAACCCTCGCTTAGACATCAGTTCAGGATTGGGCTTTCAGAAGATATCAAAGATGAGCTCTCCCGTACTGGTGTACCAGAGCATTTGGAGGATCTCTTCACACATTGTACTACAATTGATAGGCGTATAAGGGAACGCAAACAAGAGAGGGCAAACACCCCAACCTCATACAAGAGACAGAATACTCCACCAGTACCCTCTAGGGATAATGAGACTCCAATGGATATTGGATTTATCAGAGGTCCTTTATCACCTGAGGAGAAGGGCAGAAGACGCACTCATCGTCTGTGTATGTACTGCGCTGCCCCTGAGCATGACCTGACAGCATGTCCTCTCTTAAAAAAGACAAAAAACGGTAAGACTTCTTCAACATTTCTTAGCCTTTCAGTAAACAGACCAAAACAACCACATATTTCTATGTCTTTTACTTTACAGTGGGATCTACATTGCCTAAAGATTGATGCGATTATTGATACAGGCGCTTCAGGAAATTACATTGATTGTGATTTTGTAAATAGAAATAAAATACCCTCACAAGCAAAAATGTCTCCTGTTTCTATAAATTTGGTTGATGGGTCTTCATTATCCTATGGTCCAGTAACTCTTGAAACCACTCCCTTACTTATGTGCACCTCCACAGGACATAGAGAATCTATCAGCTTTGACATTATACCTAGTCCTCTATATCCTGTTATATTAGGTCTTACTTGGTTACAACTCCATAAACCTATCTTTGACTGGCACAAATTGACTATAGACCTAACGTCTACCTACTGCTCTCAAACTTGTTTCCCTCTCAATAACATTCTTCTCTCATCTACTTCTCAGTTGCCATCCGAATATACTGATTTCCAAGACGTATTTAACAAGACTGATGCACAGACACTTCCGCCACACAGGACCTACGACTGTCCTATAGACCTCTTACCTGGCTCCACAATACCAGTGGGTCACATATACCCCCTATCTAAACCCGAATTAGATCACCTAAAATTATATCTACAGGAAAATCTAGCAAAAGGGTTTATTAGACCTTCCACCTCACCTGCTGGCGCAGGTATATTTTTTGTTAAAAACAAAGATCAGTCACTCAGACCAATTATTGACTACAGGGAGTTAAACAAACGTACCAAGAAAAATCGCTACCCATTACCCCTCATCCCTGAATTGATAGAAAGATTGCGCACTGCCAAAGTCTTCACAAAATTGGACCTCAGGGGTGCTTACAATCTTATAAGAATGAGAGCTGGAGATGAATGGTTAACAGCTTTCAGAACTCGTTATGGCTTGTATGAATATACCGTTATGCCTTTTGGGTTATGTAACGCTCCAGCTACATTCCAATGTTTCATAAATGACATTTTTAAAGACATCTTGGACACCTTTATAGTAGTTTATCTTGACGACATCTTGATCTATTCTGATACTATACAACAACATGTGACCCACGTGAGAACAGTGTTAGCAAGACTTCGTCAACATAAGTTATACGCTAAACTAGAAAAGTGTGAATTTCATTGCAGTCAAGTCACTTTCTTGGGTTACATTATATCGAACACTGGTATTAAGATGGATGACTCTAAAATCCATGCTATCACTCAGTGGCCTACCCCAAAAAATCGCAAACAAGTACAAAGATTCCTTGGTTTTGCGAATTTCTATCGAAAATTTATTCGTAATTTCGCCCAGACTGCTAAACCACTTACTGATTTAACAAAACACACAAACACTTTTAACTGGACATCTGACTGTCAGAGAGTCTTCCAACAGTTGAAAACTGACTTCACCACGGCACCTATTCTTAAATTCCCAGACCCAGATTTACAATTTATTGTAGAGGTTGATGCGTCGGATTATGCTTTGGGGGCAGTGTTGTCACAGAAACAATCACTTACTGATGTGATGCATCCTGTCGCCTATCTTTCCAGGCTCATGCTACCAGCTGAACGAAATTACCCCATAGGGGAAAAGGAATTACTGGCCATCAAAACTGCATTTGAGCAATGGCGACATCTATTAGAGGGAGCTTTACACCCTATTATCGTTATTACAGATCACAAAAATTTACAATATTTACAACAAAGTAGGACTCTCTCCTCCAGACAACTCCGCTGGAATCTCTATTTCTCACGATTCAATTATCTCATCACCTACAGACCTGGTAGTCGAAACGGCAAAGCTGACGCCCTCTCCCGCAAAGACATTAGACCGCTCAATGTGGAAACCCCGTCTACAGTTATACCCTCATCAAACTTTTTAGGTCTACTCGTTCATAAAGATCCTCAGTTCCAGAAAGCTCAAAATCAGGATTCCACAAAACCAACTCATCTTCTGCAAAGAAATCCAGATGGTTTATATTACCATGGTAAACATCTATACATACCACCTCAGTATAGAATTTCTCTTTTACGAGCTCATCATGATTCCCCACTCACGGGACACTTAGGCATACAAAAAACTCTAGAGCTACTTAAGCGTAATTACTGGTGGCCAACTATGCTTTCCTCTGTAGAAGACTATATTTCAAATTGTGGTATTTGTGCCACATGTAAACCATCACATCAATCTCCAATGGGACTTCTACAACCATATCCAGTTCCAGAAACCCCTTGGACTCATCTCGCAATGGATTTTATTGTCGATCTACCAAAATCTTTGTCCCACACCTCCATTTTTGTAGTAGTTGATTTACTAACAAAGATGGCGCATTTCATACCAGCTATAGGAGTACCCACTGCACAACAAACTTGCGACTTGTTTATCAGGAACGTTGTTAGATTACATGGGTTGCCTATGGTACTCCTTTCGGACAGAGGATCACAATTCACCTCTCGCTTTTGGAGACATTTATGTAATACTCTACAAGTAACTCAAAAGCTCACAACTTCATATCATCCACAAACGAATGGACAGGCAGAGCGCACCAATCAGTGGTTGGAGCAGTACCTCCGCTGCTTTTGCTCCAACCAACAGGATCAATGGGCTGACCATCTAGCTCTGGCAGAATTCGCCTACAACAACGCTAAGAATTCTTCAACTGGCTTTAGCCCTTTCTTTCTCAATCATGGACTCCATCCCAGAATCAGCTTCCTTCCTTATACACCATCTCCCTGTCCTAAAGTCAACGACACTGTGAATGACATCTCCCAGACCTTGTCAGTTGCTCGAGACAACATAAAACATGCACAAGCATCCCATAAACGTTATTATGACTTGCGGCATAAGCCTCAACCTGTCTACCAGGTTGGACAACTAGTCTGGTTGTCAACTAAAAATTTGCGCTTACATACACCCTCCAAGAAAATGAGTAAGCTATTTATAGGTCCTTTTCCTATAATTGCCGTTAGGAATCCAGCTACTGTCACTCTACAACTGCCTCACTCATATAAGTTGCACCCGACTTTCCATGTCTCCCTGGTTAAACCCTGTCTTTCCGACAGATTTGCCGTGGATTCTGTTACACATGTTCTTTCCCAGGATTTGGAATATGAGATAGAAGCTATTCTTGACTCCAGGAGGCGAAGGGGTGTTTTGGAATATCTAGTACGATGGAAAGGATATGATCATTCTGAAGACTCATGGGAACCTGCTACTTCAGTCACGGCCCCCAGGTGTGTTTCACTTTTCCACCGTAGAAATCCGGAAAGACCTTGTCCTTAGAACCCTCGCTGTGGGTGTTCTTGGGGGGGGGATATGTCAGATCCTTCCTTTTTTCTCTGCTCACTGCCCCTTTAATGAATGCACCTGCCTATTTAAGACACACCTTTGCCTCTCTTCTATGCTGGATTATCTGCAATTCTCAGTGAACTGTGTGTGAAACTGAGCCAATCCGGCTCCACCTAATTTCCCCAGCATCTCAGAGCGGCACTCTCACTCTCGCTACTAACCGCAGCTTGTACTTTCGGCTTGTCTCAGACCAGTATCGGCTGCTACCCGCTGACGTCATCAGCTATCGCCTGGAGCCATTCTCACACAGCTCCACGCTGCAAGCCGCAAACCTCCGCGGTCTCTCATATAACTTTGCACACCTCTGTTTCCAGAACTGATTATCAGGTCGTATGTTTACCAATACTATTACTTGATACCTTATATTACATTCGCTTCAGTATCTACTTTGATCAATATCTCACTGATTATCTGGACAGTATTATTGCATGAACCTGAACTTTAATCCTGCCTAATTAGTTTACTGCAGACTACAGTGTTTGTAGGATAAAACTATCTAGCTGGCAAATATTAACACAGATAGGTTAACCTAGCAAAAGTCTTATTCTGTTAACCAACCTGTAACACTATACATATTTTTTGTCAATTCCTATAATAATTGCTATAAGAAATCCTGTATGTTTCACTTCCCATAGTGAACAAACAAACAAGAAATATAATTATAACAGCGATCAAGGATGCGCCTTTTTTTGGTTTGCGTTCTTACGCGATCAAGGATGCGCCTTTTTTTGGTTTGCGTTCTTACGCGATCAAGGATGCGCCTTTTTTTGGTTTGCGTTCTTACGTGATCAAGGAAGCGCCATGGTTATTAAGACGTCACATGCAAAGGTAAAAAAACGTCTGATTGTATTACGTAGTCCCGCAATATTTGTTTGTGCACGTTAAACACGTTTGTGAATGAGAAGACAGATTTAAAAACATGGCGAATATGGATTGTTTGCATCATGTTACATTGTTGACCCATAGCTGATAAAGACCACCACATTCTCTTTTGCTGGATGTCTGGTTGAATAAACGAACGAAAGCAAAATGTTTTCATGCATAAGATATTTCGAGGCAAGTGCAAATCTCTATAGTCCATGTTGTTTAATATGTTGGTCAACAATATGTTCCTTTTTATGAAAAATGACTGTTGTGTTTAATGTTAAAGATATCTAATTCATAAATATGCGCTATTGTGTTAGAATCAAGTAATCAATATGCATTTATCTTTATCATATGCTAAATATATGATGCCAACTTCTTCTAAATGTAATTTTGTCGTATATTTTATTAAAGGTTCATTAGACACTCACATTATAAATCAAAATATTTTATTTTGTCTCTAGTTAGATAGTCCATTGTTTTCCAAATACACGTCTCATTTTGCTTCTATTCAAATAAAATGTAAGTACTTTTCAGACTCCTCGCCAAGCCTCAAAGTTTCATGTGAGTACCATCTCCAGCTTTCTCCTGTTTGTGTAAAGGGTCTTTTCATATGTTAATGATGGGGTATTGTCTTGTTTTACGGTTGTAATGGGGGTTCATCTATATTTTCAATAGAGATAACCAGATTTTCTTCGAAAGTGTTTAAAGCTTTGTAATATTGATATCAGTATATGTTAATCTTGTTGTTTCTAGTAGTGTCTATTACATGCAGTTCTGTTAAAAATATAGTATACTGTCCCTTTAATGCAAATGTTTATTTTTGTATCATGTATGAGTTCCACATTGGTTAATCTCCAAATATATTACTGTTAGCATTTTCCCCCCCCACTCCTAAAAGGACTTTAAACCATATTCATTGTTAAAACAAATGTCTTTCTAAAAAGAAATTTACACAATAATGTCTCTTTAAGAAAATAGACTTTATTTAACACGTCAATATAAATCAGTTTTCAATATTTATTGTTTGAACAAGTACATGTAGATATACCAACAATCTGCAAATATTCTATGTTAGCATATGTAATTTTGTTAAAGGGACAGTTTAGAAAACAAATAGGCCTAGATTTAGAGTTTGGCGGTAGCCGTGAAAACCAGCGTTAGAGGCTCCTAACGCTGGTTTTAGGCTACCGCGGTATTTGGAGTCACTCAAAATAGGGTCTAACGCTAACTTTTCAGCCGTGACTTTTCCATACCGCAGATCCCCTTACGTAAACTGCGTATCCTATCTTTTCAATGGGATTTTTCTAACTCCGGTATTTAGAGTCGTTTCTGAAGTGAGCGTTAGACATCTAACGACAAAACTCCAGCCGCAGAAAAAAAGTCAGTAGTTAAGAGCTTTCTGGGCTAACGCCGGTTTCTAAACCTCTTAACTACTGTACTCTAAAGTACACTAACACCCATAAACTACCTATGTACCCCTAAACCGAGGTCCCCCCACATCGCCGCCACTCGAAAAAAATTTTTTAACCCCTAATCTGCCGACCGCCACCTACGTTATACTTATGTACCCCTAATCTGCTGCCCCTAACACCGCCGACCCCTATATTATATTTATTAACCCCTAATCTGCCCCCCTCAACGTCGCCTCCACCTGCCTACACTTATTAACCCCTAATCTGCCGACCGGACCTGAGCGCTACTATAATAAAGTTATTAACCCCTAATCCGCCTCACTAACCCTATAATAAATAGTATTAACCCCTAATCTGCCCTCCCTAACATCGCCGACACCTAACTTCAATTATTAACCCCTAATCTGCCGACCGAATCTCGCCGCTATTCTAATAAATGTATTAACCCCTAAAGCTAAGTCTAACCCTAATACTAACACCCCCCTAAGTTAAATATAATTTAAATCTAACGAAATTAATTAACTCTTATTAAATAAATTATTCCTATTTAAAGCTAAATACTTACCTGTAAAATAAACCCTAATATAGCTACAATATAAATTATAATTATATTATAGCTATTTTAGGATTTATATTTATTTTACAGGTAACTTTGTATTTATTTTAACCAGGTACAATAGCTATTAAATAGTTAAGAACTATTTAATAGCTAAAATAGTTAAAATAATTACAAATTTACCTGTAAAAGAAATCCTAACCTAAGTTACAAATAAACCTAACACTAGACTATCAATAAATTAATTAAATAAACTACCTACAATTACCTACAATTAACCTAACACTACACTATCAATAAATTAATTAAATACAATTTCTACAAATAAATACAATTAAATAAACTAGCTAAAGTACAAAAAATAAAAAAGAACTAAGTTACAAAAAATAAAAAAATATTTACAAAAATAAGAAAAATATTACAACAATTTTAAACTAATTACACCTACTCTAAGCCCCCTAATAAAATAACAAAGCCCCCCAAAATAAAAAAATGCCCTACCCTATTCTAAATTACTAAAGTTCAAAGCTCTTTTACCTTACCAGCCCTGAACAGGGCCCTTTGCGGGGCATGCCCCAAGAAATACAGCTCTTTTGCCTGTAAAAAAAAACATACAATACCCAAGCCCCCCAACATTACAACCCACCACCCACATACCCCTAATCTAACCCAAACCCCCCTTAAATAAACCTAACACTAAGCCCCTGAAGATCATCCTACCTTGTCTTCACCATACCAGGTTCACCGATCGGTCCAGAAGAGCTCCTCCGATGTCCTGATCCAAGCCCAAGCGGGGGGCTGAAGAGGTCCATGATCCGGCTGAAGTCTTCATCCAAGCGGGGCAGAAGAGGTTTTCCATCCGATTGAAGTCTTCATCCAAGCGGCATCCATCCGGAGCGAAGCGGCAGCATCCTGAAGACCTCCACCGCGGAACATCCATCCTGGCCGACGACTGAACGACGAATGATGGTTCCTTTAAATGACGTCATCCAAGATGGCGTCCCTCGAATTCCGATTGGCTGATAGGATTCTATCAGCCAATCGGAATTAAGGTAGGAATATTCTGATTGGCTGATGGAATCAGCCAATCAGAATCAAGTTCAATCCGATTGGCTGATCCAATCAGCCAATCAGATTGAGCTTGCATTCTATTGGCTGATCGGAACAGCCAATAGAATGCGAGCTCAATCTGATTGGCTGATCGGATCAGCCAATTGGATTGAACTTGATTCTGATTGGCTGATTCCATCAGCCAATCAGAATATTCCTACCTTAATTCCGATTGGCTGATAGAATCCTATCAGCCAATCGGAATTCGAGGGACGCCATCTTGGATGACGTCATTTAAAGGAACCGTCATTCGTCGTTCAGTCGTCGGCCAGGATGGATGTTCCGCGGTGGAGGTCTTCAGGATGCTGCCGCTTCGCTCCGGATGGATGCCGCTTGGATGAAGACTTCAATCGGATGGAAGACCTCTTCTGCCCCGCTTGGATGAAGACTTCAGCCGGATCATGGACCTCTTCAGCCCCCCGCTTGGGCTTGGATCAGGACATCGGAGGAGCTCTTCTGGACCGATCGGTGAACCTGGTATGGTGAAGACAAGGTAGGATGATCTTCAGGGGCTTAGTGTTAGGTTTATTTAAGGGGGGTTTGGGTTAGATTAGGGGTATGTGGGTGGTGGGTTGTAATGTTGGGGGGCTTGGGTATTGTATGTTTTTTTTACAGGCAAAAGAGCTGTATTTCTTGGGGCATTTAGAATAGGGTAGGGCATTTTTTTATTTTGGGGGGCTTTGTTATTTTATTGGGGGCTTAGAGTAGGTGTAATTAGTTTAAAATTGTTGTAATATTTTTCTTATGTTTGTAAATATTTTTTTATTTTTTGTAACTTAGTTCTTTTTTATTTTTTGTACTTTAGCTAGTTTATTTAATTGTATTTAAGTGAAAAAAGGGAATGGGGTAAGTGCGCTAAAAAAGCTAAAGGTATCAAAACAAAATGTAGTTTTCCTTGATGATCGTTATTATTACATTAATATTTTGAACAGTGGTGAAAAAGTTATCAGATGTGATCTCCGAAATATATGTTAAAATTATAAATAAAAATTAATTACTAAGACAAATGTTGGTAGAAGGTGTTGTTCTTTAGATTTTATGTGCTAAAATTAGGAGTGGATTTATGTTAAAATAGTTTTTATTGAGATAACATTTTCCGACATTACACCTGTTTCATACAATAGTTTACAGAGTCATTTTTCCAGACATGGACACACAAAACCCAGTACATTTTGTTTTCAAGTTTTTACAAGTCTGCTACTGGTATCCTATATATATATTAAGTTTTTGAAACTGATGTCTCCCGTCTGATATGTTTCGTATGAAAAAAAAACATCCAATATATATCTCATTTTCTGTATGCTAAGAAAAATTAAAATTAATCAAACAAAAAAATAACTGAACAAGTAAACTTGGCATTTGGTCTTTTAGGATCTATTAATCAAGTATCAATATAATCTCTTATGATTAGTTCTTCTAGTGTGTCACTCTATTGCAATCTCCTCCGTATTTGTGGCATCCAAGTGAAATAGGCTAAGTCTGATGCATGATCCAGTAGAACCAGACTTTGTGAAATGTGTCAACCGTGCCCAGTATCATTGCTGCTGTTTCATGTAAGGAGTATGTCATTTTAAATCTTTCTAGTATTTCATGCCATGTTGGTACTCCTTCCTTCCAGTGTCTAGCAATACTAACCCTCATGACCGTGCATAGTATTCTAATGAGAGTATTAATATGTTTATTAAGATTTGGTAATGGAGCATTTAATAATCCCTGAGGTATGGTTAACAGTATTTGCTCTTCTAAAAGAGAACTTAGATGGGCTGAGAGTTTGGTCCAGATGTGTGCAACTCTGGGGCATTCCCACCACATGTGTATATAGGTTCCGATTGAGTTACATCCCCTGTAACAGTTCCTGTTCCCACCCTTTGTGTAGTGGGAAGTTCTAAGTCTCGTTAAGTACCATCTAAAGATGACTTTGAGGCTATTTTCTCGTAAATCAGCATTGATTAGGCCTTTGTAAGAAGAGTAAAATAAGTCCTGCCACTCTGCTATTTCCATTGTTGTGTTTGTGTCTGCCTCCCATCTAAGCATAGTGGGTGTTTTAGCATTCTCCCTCGAAGCCTGTAATGTTAAATATAGCTGTGAGATCGATTGTTTAGGTCTTATTTGGATGCTGCAGAGCCTCTCCAGTGTTGTGCTGGGTTGTTTGCTAATGTTTGGTATGAATTTATTCAGGGCAGACATGATTTGTAGATATAAATACCACTTAAGGGGATAAGGCATAAGTTTGTCTTGTGTCTGATTGAAAGTCAGTGGTTTGCCATTTATTAACAGGTCCCCTACCCTGTAAAGACCTTTATTTTCCCACTTGTCTAGTTGTTTTCGGTATTCAATCGGGATAAGATATTTAATTGGCATTTTGGAGGAAAATTCTGGCATCCCACCCTTCCTGAATGCTACTGTCTTCCAGAGATTGAGTGAGAGTGTGGTGATGGGGGAGCATTGTTTAATTTGGTGTTGGTGTTGTGATCTGTCCCAGATCAGGTCGTCTGGTGAATCCAGGTTCCCTATCTCTGACTCTAGTATCTTCCACACTACATCTTTTATTGGGGAACTCAGCAAAGCAATTTGGGCTAATCTGGCTGCCTCATAATAGTCCAGTAGGTTAGGTACCCCTACACCCCCCAACTGCCTATGTCTCGTCAGTGTTGTATGAGGGATTCTCGCCTGTCTCTTGCCATTTATAAAGAGGTTGATCTCTGACTGTAGGGTTTTAAGATCAGACTTTTGGATTGGGACAGGTAGGGTTCGAAACAGGTATAGTATCCTAGGTAGGAAGTTCATCTTAATGGCAGATATTCTGCCGTACCAGGAAAAATTTAATAATCTCCATTTAGCGATATCTGCCCGCAACTCTTTGTACAGGGGAAGATAGTTTATCTTATACAAGTCAGTATATTGTGTTGATAGCTTGACACCCAGATATTTAACATGTGACCTCACCCAAGAGAATGAAAAGTTTAATTCAATTAATTTTTTCGTGTGGGCTGGTAAAGCTATGGCCATTGCCTCACTTTTTTCCATGTTTATCTTGTAGCCCGATACTAGGGAGAACCTCTGTAAAATATCATATAAACCTGTAAGGGATGTCAGGGGTTTAGTCAATGTTAGTATGACGTCGTCTGCAAACAGAGAGATCTTATAGTCAGTGTCTTTAATTTTGAGTCCGGTTATCTCGGGCGAGTGTCTAATATTAGCTGCTAGCGGTTCCATGCATAAGGCAAATAGTAGGGGGGAGAGTGGGCAGCCTTGTCTCGTCCCGTTTCTTATGTCTATGGTTCTAGAGTGGTGTCCCATGGCCCTTACCGTGGCCATAGGAGTGGAATATATACTACGTAAGGCGTCTATGAAGGGTCCTTTGAATCCCATTCTACTTAGGACTGTAAACATATATGTCCAGTCTACTCTATCGAACGCCTTCTCTGCATCCAAAGATAGGACCAGAGAAGGCGTCCTTGTTTGGTCGAGTTGGGTTATCGTAGTAATTATTCGTCTGACATTGTCGGGGGCTTCTCTTCCTGTCACAAACCCCACCTGATCTGGGTGCACTATACTCGGTAATATATATTTTAATCTGTTCGCTAAAATTTTAGTAAAGATCTTCAGATCCTGGTTTATGAGAGAAATGGGCCTATAACTACTACAGTGTTGTGAGTTTTTACCTGGTTTGGGTATCACGACTATCCTAGCTCCCAGTAAATCGTGTGGGATCTCATACCCCTGCATGATATAGTTCGAGAATTTAACTAAATGTGGTGTCAGGGAAGATTTAAATAGTTTATAGTATTCTCCAGGCAATCCATCAGTGCCTGGAGCTTTACCCGGTTTTAAATCCTTGATGGCCCTTAGTACTTCTTCTGTCGTTATGTCATGGTTTAGACTGTCTCTATCTTTTTCTGAAATAGAGGGTAATTGCGCTTTATTCAGTAAGTTTGTTAGTATGGATTCAGTGGTCGGGGATTGGGCTACATGGGTTCCTTCATAGAGAGTGCTATAGTATTGGGCAAAACAGTCTACAATTTCCTGTGGGTGAGTAGTTGTCGTGCCATCTAGTTTTTGGATCTGTGCTATGGAAGCTATTCTCATACGTTCGCGAATCCTATTTGCTAAATATTTATCTGGCTTGTTTGCGTATATATAATAGTTTGTCTTAAGTCGAAAAGCTGCTTTTACTGCTTGGTCATTTAGGATACCTGCGAGTTCTGTTCGTTTGCTTTGAAGCTGTGTCAGTACAGTTTGAGATTGTGTGAGCTTATGTTGTTTTTCTAATGTTTCTATCTCTTTTTGTAAAGCCAGCCTTTGAGAATTACATTTTTTGAGAAGAGTAGATTTTTCTTTTATAAGCAAACCCCTTAAGTGAGTCTTATGTGCTGCCCATGTCATGATAGGATTAGTCGTTGTCCCCGTGTTAATGTCCCAATATTCTAACATACTGCGTTCAATTGTACCAAGAACCATGGGGTCTTTCAGGCAAATTGGGTCATATGTCCATGATCTCGTCCTGTTTGGTACTTGAATATTGCCCAGTGTAAGCTGTACTATGGAGTGGTCTGACCATACACAGGAGTGGATGGCAGAGCTTATTAGTATGGGTTGTAAGAATTGGCTGACAAATATGTAGTCCAGTTTACTATATGTTTTGTGCGCTGCTGAAAAAAAAGTGGTATCGTTTGTGTGGCCATATAGTGTCTTCCAGGAGTCTAGCAGTAGCCCTGTGTTTAAATAGTCTTGTATTACTTTAATCTTCTTGTATTGTTTAGTTTGCTTATTTGTGAGTGGGGAGTTTTGTTTTTTAGATTGCAATGTCAGATCTACATTGAAATCACCCGCCAGGATGGTTCTAGTGTGGGACCACCCCGTTAGAAGATGTGTAATTTGTCTAAAAAAGGCGTCTTGTTTATCGTTGGGTGCGTAAACATTGCAGAGTAAAATGTCAGAGCCCTGGATCTGGCCTCTCACAATCAGATATCTACCCTCCTTGTCTTCAATTGTTTCTTGGTGTATAAAGGGTAAGGAGGAGTGTATTAATATGGATACCCCACGTTTTTTAGAATCAGAGGTGGAATGAAAGTGTTGTCGAAAATCTTTAGTCCAATATCTAGGTATCTGAGACCTTACAAAATGTGTTTCCTGGAGAAAGATCACATTTGCTTTCAAAGATCTGAATTGTGTGATCGCTGTCCTGCGCTTAATGTCAGAGTTTAACCCCTTAACATTATGTGAAATTAAATTAATGGTCCAAGGATCCATTTGCCCCAGTACTTGAATGAGTGCTATTGTGTGGAAAGTTGTCTGTGAGTGGTATGTAAGTCAGGAGGAGAACGCTACAACCCTTTGATGTGTGTATGTATAGGGATACAATACAGAAAAATATATTACCCTTCACCTTGGATCTTCCTTTCGTTTTTCTGGATGCCTCAAATGGAGTCGAGTAGACACAATTAAGTAATGACCAAATGCATGTAATAATGATGTAGCATGAGCAAGCCCATGCTAAATCGGGAACAATAACTAGGGAAAAAAGAACAAAACAGTAATAACAACAAACCTTATTAACTTCTATGTGTACACTGTACACTACTTCTGTCAGCATAAGTTAATTGCACCGTGGGTAAGTGTGCAACATTAAGCTGTATATATCATAACAAAAAAACATAGCTTTTATAAGAGTGCATGTATTAGTTTTCAACTATTGCTAATCTGACCAGTAGACACAGGGTCAGTTTAGATCATATTGGTGAGGGCTTGCCCCTGTTACCGTTGTGGTAGTAAATTGTCCGGGGTCCATGCCCTAACCTATCTATTAAGTCCTTCTCTGAAAAGCCAGAGTCCGTCAGGCAGGGCATGGTGTCTTGACCTTGAAAGGTGTGTTCACCTATAAGGGCGAACTATTTGGTGTAAGATTCTCTCCGATAAGAGAATCTCCTGATTTTGAGCAGTCCTTGTAGCCTTTGATTAAGGCTCTTTTTCTATTGCATTAATCCTATATTATGAGTCTCTCAGGTTTTCTGTTTCTTTTTCGCCATCTTGGTCCATCTGTCTTTGGTGGAAAGTGCCAGCTGCAAAGGTCGCTGATCTACTTCCTGTTCTTGAGGTGTTGGTAGGTCTGGGCATTCAAGTTTCAGTGCTTTACAAATGTGTGGTATCTCTTCCAGATTTTTAAGTGATAGTGTTTTTCCTTCATGCAGAATATTAAGAGAGAATGGGAATCCCCACCTGTAGGGTATTTGGTTCTTGCGTAGCAGTTGTGTGAGGGGGCGCATAGTGCTGCGTCTTTGGAGTGTTCTTAGACATAAGTCCTGAAAAAACTGAATTATTGAGCCTTTAAATTTGAAAGTGGGATTCTTTCTGGACGCTGCTAGTATTTCTTCTTTGTCACGGAAGCGTAGCATCTTGATTATAATGTCTCTTGGTGGGTCTCCTTTTTTGGGTTTTGCTCTCAGCGCCCTATGCGCTCTCTCCATTTCAAATTTACCCTCTTCCTTGGTGTCTGTAATGGCTTGAAAGAGTTGTAGAAGAAACTCAGGCAGCTCTGGTGTCATTATTGTTTCAGGAACCCCTTTTAATCGTATATTGCATCTGCGGCTCCTGTTTTCCAGATCCTCCATTTTGTCCTGAAGGTCTGTTAATTCTTGTTGTTGGGAGGACATATGTTGAGAGAGAATATGTATGTCTTCCGTTGTAGTTTCATCTTTTTCCTCTAGAGAATCAACTCTGGTACCTAAGTCTAGAATTTCTTGTTTAATTTCTCTGAAACTGTTTGTGACCGTGGTCTGTAGTGAATCCATTTTCTCCCACATCTTGGTGAAAACACTATTAATATCATGCTTAGACATTAGGTTCTGAAGATCTGCTTTTGTGTAATAGTAGCAATTTGAACTTAGCCTTTAATTTTATTTTGTAACTAAGAACCAACAATTTCCTCAAAAGTAGATTTGTAACATAAAAGAAGCTTGATGAATTCGTTGTCAGTGCTTCATATAATGTATTACTATTTGCCCAATAAGTGACAGTTTATTAACTTCATAAACTGTATTTCTTTCAGGGCAATTGATAATGCAAACAGTTCAAATTAAGCAGTAACGTAAAATATAGTATTCCTTGATTAGGCAGGTAAAGTTCATCAAATTAAGTAAGGATAACGATTAATAATGAAATAATTAGGTCTGACCTGAGAACGCAGGAGTTTGTTACTTGTCCGTTTGCTATGAACAGCAGCGTGGTACTCACAGGGAGAGCGGTTGTGGCTGCAGCTGATGACGTCACCGCTACTTGCTGTGCTGTGTCTGAAGCTGCTTGAATCCTGTTACCTTGTAAATGCTTCAGGGTTTGATGTCGAGTTAGTTTGATTTCCATATAGTAGGTAATATCTTCCAGTGTTGAATTGAGTAGTAGAGCTGCTAGATGTAGGAATGAAAAATAAGAGATGTTAACAGTAACTCTTCAAATAAGAAATTGTGAGGCTGTTGGAGAGTGAGGAAAAACTCTCAGTGTCACGCTTGTGCTGTGAATCCTTTCTCAATTAACCAGCAATGAGTGCTGGGGGGAAGTGCTTGATATAGGAGGCTCTTAAAGGGACAGATCATTAGCAAGCAGTAACCCTGACAGAGCCCCCCACAAAAAGAACCACAGCGAGGTTCAAGGCCTGGGACGATCAGGGTTACGTCTATGGAAGAGAGAGATCAGACGTGGAGCAGATATGTTCGAGGCAGGCTCCCAGGAATCATCTTCATGGCCAAAACCTTTCCAATGAACCAAATAGAAAAGATTCCCATGACGGAGTCTAGAATCCAGAATGCTATGAACCTCATACTGGCTATCAAGGGTAGCAGAAGGTATTGGGTCTTCTGATGTAACATTTGATATGGGTAAGTTGCAAGGTTTAATAAGAGACACATGGAAAGTTGGATGTATCTTAAAAGTTGATGGTAGTTGGAGTGTAACAGTTGTTGGACCATTTACCCTGACGATAGGGTAAGGACCCAAAAAGAGTTTACCTAGTTTCCTACAAGGATAAGGTATCTTGAGGTTCTTAGTGGAGAGCCATACTTGTTGTCCTATGGAATATTGAGGACTAGGTCTGTGGCGAAGATCGTAGTACCTGCGTTGTGATGCCTGTGCCTGAAGAATATGTTCACGAATTGAAGAAAAGTTGGCAGAAATGTCGTTAACCAGATCATTCACCTGAGGACATGGGGTGTCAATCTTCGGAAGTAGTGTGAAATTTGGATGTAAACCATAATTTACAAAAAATGGTGATGTGCCAGTTGTGGAACTCTTATTATTATTATAGGCAAATTCTGCTAGGGGCAAGTAGGTGGCCCATGAATCTTGTTGGTGAGAGCAGAAGCAACGTAGGTATTGTTCTAGCCACTGGTTCACCCTCTCCGTCTGGCCATTCGTTTGAGGATGGTAAGCAGTGGTGAGTTTTTGTTCTATATGCAGAGCAGCACACAAATTTCTCCAGAACTTAGATGTGAATTGGGTTCCACGGTCACTAAGGATGGTTTTAGGTATTCCATGCAGTCTTACAATGTTTTGAATGAACAATTCACTGGTGATCTTGGAAGTGGGTAGGGAGGTAACCGGTATGAAATGTGCCATCTTTGAGAATAGATCGGTGACAACCATTATAGTGGTGTATTTGTTAGAGACAGGTAAGTCCACGATAAAGTCCAGGGATACTGCCTCCCAGGGTACTTGTGGTACAGCTAAAGGCTGTAAAAGACCCACAGGGAGTTGTTTAGAAGGTTTGGAGGTTGCACATGTAACGCATTTAGAAATATATTCTTTGAGATCGAGGTTAAGAGTAGGCCACCAAAAAGATCTCTTAAGTAAATCCAAAGTTTTATCCCTTCCCATGTGTCCAGCAAGGGGGGACTCATGAACTGTTTTCAAGATTGAAGATCTAAGATTTGGAGGTATGTATAGCTTCCCGTCCTTATAGAGTAAGCCATCAGAATTGTAGGTAAGATCTGTATGAGGTACTGATGGATCAATAGCAGTAGCATCTTTTATCACTGTAGTTAGACTTGTTATAACACCAATGATAGAGTCCTTAGGGACAACAGTAGTAGGAATGCATGGTATTATAGGTTTAGGACCTTGTCTAGAGAGGGCGTCAGCCTTGCCATTTTTTGTACCAGGCCTGTAGGTAATGATGTAATGGAAACGAGAAAAGTAAAGACTCCAGCGTAATTGTCTGGAGGATAGGGTTCGATTGGACTGAAGATATTGCAGATTTTTGTGGTCAGTATATATGACAGTTGGTTGTGTTGCGCCCTCAAGCAAGTGCCTCCAGTGATCGAAGGAACACTTTATTGCAAGTAATTCTTTCTCGCCAACTGGATAATTTAACTCTGCTGGTTGCATCAATCTAGAGAAGAATGCGACCGGATGTAAGGGATCTTTGAATGATTTCCTTTGAGAGAGGATTGCCCCTATTGCGAACTCAGAAGCGTCAACTTCCAGGATGAATTGCTTTTCTAAATCCGGGTATTGGAGAATGGGTGCTGTAGTGAATTTATTTTTTAAAAGGTCAAATACCTGTTGAGTATGGCTTGTCCACCTGAAAGGATGATTCAATTTGGTGAGCTCAGTAAGAGGTTTGGTAATAGCAGCAAATCCAGGAATGAATTTCCTATAATAATTTGAGAAGCCAAGGAAACGTTGAACATCTTTCTTACATTGAGGAGTTGGCCAATTATGAATGGCCTGAACCTTGTCATCTTGCATCTTGATTCCTTCAGGGGAGATGTTATAACCCAGAAAAGAGATATTATTTGATTCAAATATACATTTTTCTAGTTTAGCGTATAGGTTATTTTTTCGTAACCTAGTGAGAACCTCTCTAACATGCATTCTATGTTGATCTAAATTTTGTGAGTAAACTAGAATATCGTCCAAATAGACAACAACATATACATCCAAAATATCTCTGAAAAGATCATTGATTAAGCATTGGAATGTTGCTGGGGCATTGCACAGACCGAATGGCATCACTGTATATTCGAATAGCCCATATCTAGTCCGAAAAGCAGTGAGCCATTCGTCGCCAGCTCTCATTCGTATAAGATTATAGGCACCTCGAAGATCCAATTTCGTGAAAATTGAGGCCCCCCTTAATCTTTCAATTAATTCAGGGATCAAAGGTAGGGGGTACCTGTTTTTTCTGGTACGCCTGTTCAATTCCCTGTAATCAATAATTGGTCTTAACGTGCCATCTTTATTGGTAACAAAAAATATGCCTGCACCTGCAGGAGAGGTACTAGGTCTTATAAAACCTTTTCGGAGGTTCTCATCGATATAATTTTTAAGGTGTTCTAGTTCTGGTTTTGAAAGGGGGTAGATATGTCCATAGGGAATTGAAACTCCTGGGAGTAAATCAATAGGACAATCGTAATCCCTATGAGGGGGCAAACATTCAGCTTCTTTTTTATTAAAAACATCTGAGAAGTCTGCATATTGTTTGGGTAAAATATTATCCTCAACCTGTAGCATAATTAAATCTGATGATGTCTCACTATTTTGAGTGAGATGAGGGAAAGATAAACTGAGGTCATTCCAGTTTATAGTTGGTTTGTGTTTACAAAACCAATTTATACCAAGGATTACATTAAACATTGGTGAAGATATGACATCAAAAGTGAGTGTTTCTGTGATGTGTGTGCAAGATGTTACCTGTAATGGTGTAGTTTGGTGTGTGACAGGACCTGATTTTAAAAAAGAGCCATCAATGACCTTCACAGAGACTGGAGTTTTCTTAGAGACCAGAGGTATTTTATTCTGTTTCACAAAAGAAAAATCAACAAAATTTCTACATGAGCCGGTGTCCAGGATAGCTTCAGTTGTTATCCTGATTTGATCCCACTGTAAAATAATAGGGATAGTTAAATATGAGGGTTTAATGGTTTTCATCAACAGGGATTCAGAGATGTTAGGCAACCTACCCTTCTTATTCTTAGCCAGAACTGGGCAGTCCTTTACTTCATGTGTGGGACTATGCAACTTCCTCCTAGTCTTTTCCTGAGAGGAGAGGGGACCCTTCATAAAGCCTATGCCCATAGGTTGCGGTGATTCCTTAGTTTGATAAACAGGAGTGGAGAGAAAGCTTTTTGTACCGCTAGCCTTTTCAGAGCGGCGTTCCCTAAGCCGTCTATCTATGTTAATAGTGAGAGAAAAAAAATCTTCCAATGAATCTGGAATACCTGTGCGTGAGAGTTCATCCTTTATATCCTCAGACAACCCTAAACGATATTGAGTTTTAAGGGAGACCTCATTCCATCCCGAATCGCGGGCAGAAATTTTAAATTGTGTGATGTAAGACTCCACTGGGTTCTTTCTTTGTTTTAAAGATCTAAGTAAGTTTTCAGCTGTGACCTGTTTGAAAGGGTCATCATATAATGCTGACATTTGATCAAAGAACTCATCTAGAGATCCCAGTATTGCATCATCATTTTCAAAAAAAGAGTCAGCCCAAGCCCTAGGTTCCCCCCTCAAATATGATATCACAGTGAGCACTCTTGATCTTTCTGTGGGATAAGTACGTGGCTTTAATTGAAAAAGCAACATGCAGGAGTTTTTAAACTCTCTGAATCTTGAACGGTCACCAGAGAATTTTTCTGGGGGGGAGACCATAGGTTCAGGGATAGAATCTGCACTTGCAGGTTTGGGTGCCAGAGTCTCTCTTAAGCAGGCCTTCAAAGCCTGATTTTCCACTTGTAATTCATGGAAAGAACCTGATAGAGCTTCTAATCTGTCTGACAGGACTTGAACTTTATCACTTAAAAGATCTTGTTCCATAATTGCTGTTGAGAGTATATGTTTGGTATAGGATAATTCTGTGTACACAAACACTAAATCCTTGCTTCCTTCTGGCTGGTTAATTATGTAATAGTAGCAATTTGAACTTAGCCTTTAATTTTGTTTTGTAACTAAGAACCAACAATTTCCTCAAAAGTAGATTTGTAACATAAAAGAAGCTTGATTAATTTGTTGTCAGTGCTTCATATAATGTATTACTATTTGCCCAATAAGTGACAGTTTATTAACTTCATAAACTGTATTTCTTTCAGGGCAATTGATAATGCAAACAGTTCAAATTAAGCAGTAACGTAAAATATAGTATTCCTTGATTAGGCAGGTAAAGTTCATCAAATTAAGTAAGGATAACGATTAATAATGAAATAATTAGGTCTGACCTGAGAACGCAGGAGTTTGTTACTTGTCCGTTTGCTATGAACAGCAGCGTGGTACTCACAGGGAGAGCGGTTGTGGCTGCAGCTGATGACGTCACCGCTACTTGCTGTGCTGTGTCTGAAGCTGCTTGAATCCTGTTACCTTGTAAAT
The DNA here is from genome assembly GCF_027579735.1 of Bombina bombina. Taxonomy (NCBI): domain Eukaryota; kingdom Metazoa; phylum Chordata; class Amphibia; order Anura; family Bombinatoridae; genus Bombina; species Bombina bombina. Next base: position 154,616,363 of record NC_069502.1, read on the forward strand.
GCTTCAGGGTTTGATGTCGAGTTAGTTTGATTTCCATATAGTAGGTAATATCTTCCAGTGTTGAATTGAGTAGTAGAGCTGCTAGATGTAGGAATGAAAAATAAGAGATGTTAACAGTAACTCTTCAAATAAGAAATTGTGAGGCTGTTGGAGAGTGAGGAAAAACTCTCAGTGTCACGCTTGTGCTGTGAATCCTTTCTCAATTAACCAGCAATGAGTGCTGGGGGGAAGTGCTTGATATAGGAGGCTCTTAAAGGGACAGATCATTAGCAAGCAGTAACCCTGACATTTTGTTACCGGAGTTAAGTCCATTTTAGTAGATTGGGAGTCAGTGTCAGAGTCTATTTCTTCCTCTAGAAGCAATGTGTCTGTGTCTTGGCCCTTCTCTCCTTTGGAGGACCTGAAGAAAGGGTGCTGTGTTGACTGCTTTGCTCCAGTCCCTGGTTTATTTTGTTTTCTGGCAGACATTTTAAATCCTTATATTATGAGGGCTAATCAAGCTTTGTCAAAAGTAAGCTTTATCTGTTTTATCTCTTGTTTTGCAGACAGATGTAAAGAAAAGATAATATAAAGTATGTTCAACAGCAAACAAAGAGCTAATGTGTGTCCCAGACTTATGTCAGTGAATGTTTATAGTACCTTTTTTACCGCCTTAGATTTCCTGTATTCTGCAATACGCTACTATCCAGACTTTCTTGGGATATCTATCGTATTGTGGAGTTTTTAACAAAGACTTACTTCCAACTTTTCAGCTTTTAGAACATTAATCCTGCCCTCATAGCGGTGTCATTTTTTTCACGGCTCATCTAGATTAGTAGCTGCAAGAAGCCCTCAGTCTCTTAATCCTTGTGTGAGATATGGTATGCAAGGTATCTGCAGCTGCCCATTATATTGATTATCTCTGTTGGTATATTTAATAAGCTTCAGTTTACCCCATATTCTGTGTCATTCTTAGCCCCAACCTGGCTTTTTTGGTAGTTGCCTTACACTGTCGCTTACTGCTTCGGCGTTAAAGTGTAAAGATGGCGGTTCTCCATGCCGCGCAGCTCCTCCTTCCTCCTCCCCGGGGGCCCGGCAAATAGTGAGTGTATGGCGGGTTAAATATAAAGTGCTTACCCGGTCCGGGGATTGAAGCGGTGGGTCTCTGCAGGGGTGCCTTTTTCTTGTCTCCGGTGTTATGTTGGTTTGTCGGCCTTTTTCGTCGCTCCCCTCACATGCTGCAGTTTTATCTCCCTGTGGGCCATATAGAGTTGCGCTGTCCCGTTGAGCGCCATTCGACGATGTCTGCCACAGCTCCCTCGATCCCCTGTGTCTCAGAGAGGCTCTCCTTCTATTTTTAGTTGGAATGGATATCGTGCATGTTGTATTGCACTCTTAGTTTTCTCAGCTTGCACGGAGCTCAGAGATTAAGCGGCCATCACCTTGCTCCTCCAGGCTCCGCCCCCATTAGGAGTGGATTTAAACTTCTCTAAGTGATATCATAAAAAGTAAAAAAGTAACTAAAAATGTTGCTAACAAGGTGATGTGAGAAGAAGTGTGTCGTTAGCAGTGTTTAAAATTTATTATGTGTGAAGACTCCTTATATAGGGAAATACGGTACTTAGAGACTTAGTAGTAGAAAGTGTAATATCAATAGCAATATTTGAGATTGTATATTTATGGGTCCAGAACTGAAAAATAGCAAGTTCCAAGGGACCTAACAGATAGCCCTTATATAGTAAATGCACACAGATGTAAAGAATCTTACATATTTATTTTCGATTAAAAGTATTACAATATAACAATTAGAAAGGGGACGTCTCCCCAATTGCACAGCCTAAAGTTTCTCTAAAACCATAAAAATCTAAAAAAACTTAAATAAAACAATCTATGTAATTATCAGCGAATAGTCCAAAACTATATATCGTATAAGCACAGTTGAATTTTATGTGGTTAACTCTCGTAATAACTATTAGTATGATAGAATCGTTATCCAGACTGAGTTTTTTTGTATCACCTTAAAGTTATATGTGGATAGTACAGAGTCTCTATGCAAGTTCCGTAATAGATTGTAATGACTCACGGAGGTATGTTTTCTAGGGGTGATTGCACACTCCCTTCAATTGTGGTTAAGACAAATTTTAAAGCTTACTTTTTGAGTCCTGGAAGAGCTTCTGGAGCCTGTGTCCGCCGGCTATCTCTCAGCCGAGTCAGTACGCCGCATGGATCTTGGCGTCTGACGTCACCGGTAAATCTGCCGGTTGTCAAAATAGAAGAAATTCTCAGCTGGAGTGTATGTTGTATCCAGATATGATTTGGGAGATAAGTTCTTTGTGAGCCAGTTGAAATTACACCCCGCACCTAGTGCCAATGCACGCAGGGATAATTTAGACTCCGATATTGATGATTCAAGACGTAGCAGAATAACCCGGGTTATCTCAGATATTGGTTAAAAGTTAATTTGAGATTCAGATGTCATCATCTGTAGTAGGCACAGTCACTTAGATCGACGCGTTTCACTCACCAGGGAGCTTTATCAAGATGCAGGTGACTGGCAAAAGGTGTTCTTAAGTAGGCTGTGGATAATTCTGATTGGTCCTTTTCAGATACTTTTTTGTAAAGGTGGAATTATAGGTTTTTTCTTCATACGGGTATCGTACTCCTTATACATGCTCAGAGACTTAAGGTGGAAGTCTTTAAACTCAAAAGAAGACTTTTAAACTTTTTAATGCAGTTCTTTTTCTGGTGTTTGAGTCATTTTTCTTATTGGTTTCCTGTTGTTTTAAATGTCAAATGGTATTTTACAAGCCAGCAAGTACTGGTTTTTATTCTTACTACATGTTCTATATCATATATTTATTTACACTATACATTAGAAAACAAATTTTAATCCATTGTGACTAATATTGTCCCTCCTATAAGGACATAACAGCTGTTTATGAAAATGTTTTACTTAGAATATTTACATCTGTTTTGCAAAAGGTATAACTACTTATTTAATTGTATTTATTTGTAGCAATTGTATTTAATTAATTTATTGATAGTGTAGTGTTAGGTTAATTGTAGGTAATTGTAGGTAGTTTATTTAATTAATTTATTGATAGTCTAGTGTTAGGTTTATTTGTAACTTAGGTTAGGATTTCTTTTACAGGTAAATTTGTAATTATTTTAACTATTTTAGCTATTAAATAGTTCTTAACTATTTAATAGCTATTGTACCTGGTTAAAATAAATACAAAGTTACCTGTAAAATAAATATAAATCCTAAAATAGCTATAATATAATTATAATTTATATTGTAGCTATATTAGGATTTATTTTACAGGTAAGTATTTAGCTTTAAATAGGAATAATTTATTTAATAAGAGTTAATTAATTTCGTTAGATTTAAATTATATTTAACTTAGGGGGGTGTTAGTGTTAGGGTTAGACTTAGCTTTAGGGGTTAATACATTTATTAGAATAGCGGTGAGCTCCAGTCGGCAGATTAGGGGTTAATGTTTGAAGTTAGGTGTCGGTGATGTTAGGGAGGGCAGATTAGGGGTTAATACTATTTATGATAGGGTTAGTGAGGCGGATTAGGGGTTAATAACTTTATTATAGTAGCGCTCAGGTCCGGTCGGCAGATTAGGGGTTAATAAGTGTAGGCAGGTGGAGGCGACGTTGTGGGGGGCAGATTAGGGGTTAATAAATATAATATAGGGGTCGGCGATGTTAGGGCAGCAGATTAGGGGTACATAGGGATAATGTAAGTAGCGGCGGTTTACGGAGCGGCAGATTAGGGGTTAATAATAATATGCAGGGGTCAGCGATAGCGGGGACGGCAGAATAGGAGTTAATAAGTGTAAGGTTAGGGGTGTTTAGACTCGGGGTACATGTTAGAGTGTTAAGTGCAGACGTAGGAAGGGTTACCGCATAGCAAACAATGGGGCTGCGTTAAGAGCTGAATGCGGCTTTTTTGCAGGTGTTAGGTTTTTTTTCAGCTCAAACAGCCCCATTGTTTCCTATGGGGGAATCGTGCACGAGCACGTTTTTGAGGCTGGCCGCGTCCGTAAGCAACTCTGGTATCGAGAGTTGAAGCTGCGTTAAAAATGCTCTACGCTCCTTTTTTGGAGCCTAACGCAGCCTTTATGTGGACTCTCAATACCAGAGTTATTTTTATGGTGCGGCCAGAAAAAAGCCGGCGTTAGTTTTTCGGGTCGTTACCGACAAAACTCCAAATCTAGCGGATAATGTTTTGCATTATTAAAAAAGTCAATTTTGTAATATCAATGATATCAAAGGTTTCTCACCAATTAATCATTTGTCTGTGTTTATTTTAATTTGCTAGCTAAACCTATGAGGTTCGTGTGCTCATTTCTTAGAGCTTGAAGAGTGCATGTAATCATTATGCAATTTGACCACTAGAGGGCATTTGGATAGCATTTGTATATCTAACAAATTGAGCTCATACAGCATATTTACCATGTATTGATCATTGATTGTGTAAAATGTTGTTATGTCAGAACAACAAATAAGTGGTCATTTTTCATAGGCATAGATACAAGGGTAAGCACATAAGTCACACATATTTCTCCATGTTTTGTTGTTTCCAACTTGATAATGCATAATACAGTGTTTTCTTTGTAATCAATAATGTTCTGACTGTCCCTTTAAGCTGTGTTATTGGCATTCAAACAGTAATATGCCATCATGGATAATTGTAATGGTAAATTTGTTTGCGATTCGGGAAACAGTTTGGACATCACATCACAGAAACCAATCAATATCATGAACAAGGATAGGTATGTGATGATGTGGTTTTCACACACTTATAACCCACACTCTGCAAACAATCTGCCTCCATGGACCCGGTCCCATAGAAGTAGATTATATACAGAGTGTGGTCCACAAGTGTATGAAAACCACATCATCACATACCTATCCATTACACATTAAATACCAAAAACATTAAACATGAAAACAAATACTTACTTCCTCTTCCTTCCCCTCTTCCCACGGTGCTGAGGCTCTGGGAGGGGCAACTGCCAACTCCGACGAGTTCTCCTTGGAGATGTTGTGGGAAGAGTGGAAGGAAGAGTACTGGGACGACCAAGGTGAGGAGGAGGAGATGGCCCGGCAGGAGGAGATGGCCCGGCAGGAGAAGATGGCCCGGCAGGAGAAGATGGCCCGGCAGGAGAAGGATGGCCCGGCAGGAGAAGATGGCCTGGCAGCAGGAGGCCCGGCAGCAGGAGGCCCAGCAGCAGGAGGCCCAGCAGCAGGAGGCGGACCAGGAGGCAGACCAGCAGGAGGCAGACCAGCATGCGACTCCCGGAAGAAATTAAACATCTCTTGTTGGAGATTAAAGGTTCTGTTTTGGCCTTCTTCTATTCGAGTAAGGATGTTTATTATTTGGTTTTGGCCTTCAATGATTTTGTTTTGTCCTTCAAGAATTCTAGTTCTGCCTTCTATATTTTGTATCCGGGAGTTACGCATCTGGTCAATGTAGTCTAGTAGAACCCGCACCTCCGCTATTTCCTCTTGTTGTGCTTGGCGGGGTGCCCGTGCACGGCGGGGTGCCCGTGCACGGTGGGGTGCGGGTCCTTGAGGGGCCTCTGGTTCCGTGGCCTCTTCCTCTGCTTCCGTGGCCTCTTCGTCACGGGGGGCATCTTCCCTCCGAGGTGGAGATTCATCCCCACCACTCTCATCCCGGGGAAAAGGAGGAGCCTGTATTTGCTGTGCTGCCTCCTCCCCAGACTCTGTATATTTGAAAAAGAAAGAAATGTATATATTAGCCTATTTCCAAATAAAGCTTTAAATTATTTAGCTTACGATACAATTACAAATGCAGCCTCATTAATCCACTTTGAAATCTAACAATCAATACGATTTCCGCATTTTCTAAACCGTGTTTGTGATATCTGTGGTCAATCTGAATGTTTTAGCGTTTGTTTTCAGTCTGTTTAAATGCACACCTAACCTATAGCCTAGATACTAATGTAACCGCAAAGTAATTGTGAATGCGTGTAAACAACGTAATAGCATTAATCTGATCCTTAAAGGGACATGAAACCCAATGTTTTATCTTTCATGATTTAGAAGCATAGAATTATAATCAACTTTCTAATGTACTTTTCTTATCTAATTAGCTTCATTCTCTGGATATTCTTTGCTGAAAAGCATATCTAGATATGCTTAGAAGATGCTGATTGGTAGCTGAATATAGCTGCCTCCTGTGATTGGTTCACCGTGTGCATGGCTATTTCTTCATTAAAGTATATCTAAAGAATGAATCAAATTAGGTAATATAAGTAAATTTGAATGTTTTGTCAAATTGTATTCTCTACCTCAATCATGAAAGTAAAGGTTTGCGTATAGTGTCCCTTGAAATACATTCGTATGTGAATTTTTTCTTAAATGAGCTTACCGTCAGATGAGAGTGGCAGGTTCCCGGTATCGATTCCTCCGATACCGACTACATCCACCTCGGAGATGCTGGGACGCAACATTTCCTCCCATTGGCAGTAATCGATTTCCAGTGCAGGGCCGCCACCGGTTCCTGCGGCATGTCGGGCCTCCAGGCTTAACTTTTTCTTAAGATCCATCTTGCAGTCCCGGTATCGATGTTTAATAGAGTCCATGTCTCTGTTCCGGCCACCCACTGCATTGACTGCATTCCTTATCTCATGCCAGAGCTTCCTCTTCTCAGTCGGGGTGGTCTTCTGATGCTGCAGCCTCCTATACCTGGCCATATAGGCTTCTACGAGGGCCTCCTTCTCCTCCATCGAAAACCTTGCCTCCCTAGTCGCCTTGGCCTTCCCCTGTGACGATGCCCTCTGTTTCCCGGACTGTGAAGCCCTACTCTGTCCGCCACTGGGCCCAGCCACTTGTTCATCTTGAACCAAGTGGCTGGGTCCACCCACCGCTTCCACCCCCGCTTCCTGCCCCCCTTCCTGCCCCCCTTCCTGCCCTGTTCCTCTCTCCCTCCCTCTCCTCCCCCCTCTACCTCTCCCCTGCCTGCCCTCCATCTCTTCCCTAAACTAAACCCCAACTAAGCAAACAAATAGTGAGTGTGATCAAATGAAAGTGGGTCAAAATAAAGAACTAAAAAGACCAAAAAAAGTGCTGAAAGTGTGAAAGGGATATAAATAAAAGAGGGTAAGGAGTATTTAAATGAACAAAATGAAGAAGACTAAAAGGAGGATATGTAAACTAAATGTAACTAGGGGATGGGTATGGGATGGGGTATGGGATAAGATTAAATGGGATGAAAGGGAATGAGACTACAGGGAATGGGGTATGGAGTGTAGTATGAGAGGGTATGGGGTATGGAGTGTATGTAGTGTTATTGATAAGTGTATGTATGTATTGAATGTGTTTGCTTGTAAATGTGTTAAGTGTTCAGAAAAAGCACTCGCTCGCTAACTCACACTACCACTAACTCTCACTAACTCCCACTAACTTACGCTCCCACTAACTGACTCTATCACACTACCACTAACTCTCACTAACTCCCACTACCACTAACTCACTCACGCTCCCACTAACTGACTCTCTCCCACTACCACTAACTCCCACTCACTCACTCACGATAACACTAACAACTGACTCTCTCACACTAACACTAACTCACTCACAATAATGCACAAACTCTCTAATCTTAAACCTCCAATCTCCAAAGACCCACCAGCAACACAGTCAAAGAAGCCCTGCTTGTGTGGTGCTTATATACCCTGTGTAAATGTTTAATGATGTACCGATTTGCGTTTTTAAATTGTGTTCAGGTGTGCATTATTAGCAATTAGTATTTGTGCAATGTGTATTAGGTGTGTGAATTTGCGCATGCTCATTTGGAGTTAGTATTTGTGGAATGTGTAGAATGGGATGATGTCATAGTGGTCGTTTTCTATAACATTGTCCAATAGTATTATGTTTAAATGTTAATTTGCGATGGTGTGGTATTAATGAAGTGTTGTATATGTATGTTTGTCCTAATATATAGTGATATTGAATGCGATTATTTTGCTAGTGTATGTATTTTTATTATTTTCCTTGTTGTTATTTTGCGTATTTCCGCATCTTAAAGTATATGCGTATTCCCTGTATTTTTTTTTTTTTTTTTTTTTTTAAATATCATTTTTTTATTAGGGAGAGCAAAAACAGAGCGCACAGAGGACACATAGATTCAATGTACAGTTTACAATTAGTAGGTAAGATTACAGTATATAACAATAGCAGGAGTAAACATAATCATGAGGAGTGCTATTCTCTGATACATATTGACATTTCCGTCAGCCATTGATCTACGTGTGAGTATAAAAGTTACCTCTGTACGTGTCTGCCATCCCCAGGCATTTTAAAGTATTTTTTTATAAACCAAAACGTTCCTAAATACACTAACTTAATAGCTAAAAAAAAGAAAAAATAAACTAAACTACTACTAAACCACTTAAGGCCCTACTATGGGGCCGGTCGAGGTCGAGGCCTGGCAGAGGGAGAAAAAAAAAAAAAAAGAAGAGGGGGGGGGTGGGGGGAAGGGGGAAAGAGGAGGCAGGTGGTGTAAAGGGGTAAGCGCGGTGCTTTGGAGGACGAGATGCGGGTGTGTGTGGAGCGCAATGCAGGGCCTAAAGCTAAGCCACTAACCATGCCCCTGAAGCAGGTGAGCCCAGTCACCCCTTAAAGTACTTTCCATAAAAATCACAGAGTCTTTAAATGGCTTGAGAATGAGCCTCTGTATTTCCAGTTCAAAGGTGAGGATTAATCTGCGCCACTTACGTAAGAATAGGCCCAATCTGTTCTGTACATCTATCCTGACGTCCATTTGCTCAATGAATAATTGGGATTGTAAAAGGTTCTTAAAGCCTTTAAATGAGGGGCCAATGTTGTTAATCCAGTGTTTCAATATGTGTTTCCTAGCCACGAGCATGATTAAGCTCAGTACTGAGTCATGTTGTTTGTGTCGGTCATCCCAGCATAGGAATATGATAGTTTCGGGGCGTATCTCAAGCTGTATCTGGAGTTTTTGTTTCAGCCAAAATTGGATTTTACCCCAATATTGCCTGATCGGAGGGCAATCCCATACATAGTGGAGTAGATTAGGGTTATCTAGTGAGCATTTAGAGCATTTATTTGTGTGGGTGGGAATACACTTGGCCATAACTCTGGGTGTGAAGTATGCCCTATGTAAGAAGCGTACTTGGGATTCTCTAAGCGTGGCTGATAGGGTTGCTTTCCTGGTTTTTTCCATACTATTCTTAATTTCCACCCATGTAGTCTCTCCCAGTCCCTCTCTAATCCAGCCTGTCTGCATAGATGGTTGTAACTTTGGGAGGTGGTGTTGCAATAGGATTTGATATATTTCTGAGAGAGAAAACCTGCCCATGGCATATAGTGATTGAGTGAGGCGGAAAGGGGATCCCTCCCAGAAATCTGTTGTGTCTCTGACCAGTGTTCCAGCATAGTGACGTATCTGGAGGAATGCATAAAAGTGAGTTCTTGGCAAGCCATAGTCCCTCTGTAGGGCCCCAAATGTCGTGAAAGTTTTTGTTAGCGGATCAAAGAGAGGCTTGAGAGATTTTATCCCCTTCGCCTCCCAAATCCTGAAAGGCAGGGTATCAGATCCTGTCGGAAAATCTGGGTTACTCCTGATAGGAAGATAAGGCGAAGCGTGGCAGGTTTTGCCTAGATATTTGTGGGCAAGAAGCCAGGCCTTCAGGGGGTCGCTGAATAGAGCGTTGAGACCCAGGTTCTTCAAGGCCTTCATGTTTGCAAGATGCGGAAGGTAGGCCAGGGAAATATCCCCCAGCACTGCCTGCTCCAGATCTGGACGACAGAAGTGATGGGTGCCTACCTGCCAATCCACTACCAGACGAATCAGAGCGGCCCAGTTGTAGAGCCGGAAATCAGGGAGTGCTAAGCCTCCATTAAGGAATGTCATATTAAGTTTTTCCCTCGAGATCCGTGATTTTTTCCCTTGCCAGATGAACTCTCGTGTTGCAGAGTTTAGAAGCTTGAGATCAGCTTTGCTCAAGAGTAGGGGAAGCATTAGAAGTGGGTATAAAACCCGGGGGAGCACCACCATTTTAAGCAGGGCAATTCTTCCCGTCAACGACAATGGTAGGGATCTCCAACTGTTCATTTGGGCTTGTAGTTTAGCACATATGGGGGTTAGGTTGTCAGCATATAGCCTATTGGGGTTGGCTGAAATCTTAATACCGAGGTAGGTAATATTATGTTTGGCTATTGTAAAGGGGTAGTTCACCCCAGAGGTGGATTTCCTATTTAGCCAAAGGATCTCCGACTTTTGTACATTTATTCTATAACCCGAGAATAGGCCAAAATTCTTAAGATCATTCATGATATTAGGCAGGTGTCTCTGAGGGTCCTGCACAAAGAGGAGCATATCATCGGCATATAGTGCCAAATGCTGTGGAGATCCTGCTATATCCACACCCGGGAAGGTCTGCCGCAGTTTAACGGCCAGGGGTTCTAACGCTATATTAAAGAGTAGGGGCGACAGGGGGCACCCCTGTCTTGTGCCCCTGTGCAGTTGGAAATCAGGCGAGAAGACATTGTTAACAATCACATTAGCCGTGGGCGAGTGGTAGAGATTTTTGATGAGAGTGAGAAAGGGACCAGAGAAGTTGGCTTGGGACATAGTGTGAAGAAGGTGGTCCCATTCCACCCGATCAAAGGCCTTCTCTGCGTCAAGCGACAGCAGGAAGGCCTCCGAGTCAACTGTCTCCGCCTGTTTCCTCGAGCCAGACCAGAAGAGTTGAGCTATCTGTAGGACCCTGCGTACGTTAACTACTGAAGAGCGCGCATGCATGAAGCCAGTCTGATCTTCATGGATGATAGTGGGTAGTATGAACTTAAGTCTCTCGGCGAACAATTTAGTAACGATCTTATAGTCCGCGTTTAGCAGGGATATCGGTCTATAAGATTCGGGTAACAGGCAGTCCTTCCCTTCTTTATGAATCAAAGTGATGGAGGCCGATACAAATTCTGGGGAGGGTGCCGACTCCTCTCTAAGGTAGATAGAGAATAGATCCACAAGAGAGGGAGTGACCTGTGACTTAAGTAATCGATAAAATTCGATAGGCAATCCATCCAGACCTGGCGCCTTGCCCAGAGACATGGCCATGATGGTTCTCTCAACCTCATCCCTCGCTATCGGAGCATTCAGTTTATTTAATTGCTCCTCTGAGATTTTTGGGAGTTCAACAGATTCCCAGAATCTGTCTCTCACTTCGTTTCCCGAGGGGAGCTCACTTGCGTAAAGGGTAGAGTAATAGGAGGCAAAAGCCTCCGCTATTTGATTGGAGTCTTTGAGCACTCTGCCACCCGCTCTTAAAGCAGCAATGTGTCTGGAGGAGTTATTGAGCTTCACTAGGGTAGCCAAAAGCTTCCCGGATTTATCCCCATAGCGATAGTATTTACCGCGAGTCCGGAGGAGCGCTTGCGAGGCCTGGTGCGCCAGAAGCGCATCGTATTCTGTTTTGGTACCAACATATTTATGGTAGGAATCGTTGGAGGGGGTAGAACAATATTCGCGGTAGGCCTCTGCAAGGTTGTTCCTCAAGTTAACAACCTTTTCTAGACATTGTTTCTTTCTCCGGGCTAGGTAAGCGATAATATCACCCGAGAGCACCGCTTTGGCCGTAGTCCAGAAAAGTTCTGGAGTATGTATGTGTTGGATATTATTTGTCTTGTAATCATCCCAACAATGCGTTAGGTAGGCTTGGAATTCCTGGGATGTTACAAGATATCTCGGGAAGCGTAGAGTGCGTCTGTTGCCAACCCTGGGAGTTATATCCAGAAAAAGAGCTATGGGGGCGTGGTCAGAGACAATAATCTCGCCTATTTTAGTATCGATGACTCGGGTGATTAGAGAGTTTGAGATCATGAAGAGATCAATGCGTGACATAGAGGGTGTGGCCCGGGATACGCAAGTGTAGTCCCTACCATCCGGATTAAGCTGTCGCCAAATGTCTGAGATATCAAGGGAGGTGGATAAGCCCCCAAACACATCTCTCTCAAATTTATCTGATACCCTAGGCAGGCTTCTCTGTGTGCATCTGTTGGGATCTTTAAGCCTATCACAGTGAGGGTTTGGGGCCAAATTGAAATCCCCTCCTAGAATGATATGAGTCCCTAGAAAGGGAATGAGTGTCGTCAGTATGGAGTCCCAGAATTTCCTATCTTTTTGATTAGGGGCATAGATGTTACATAGTGTGTAGATGTTGTCTGAGGTGCGAATCTTTGCGACAATGAATCTACCTTCAGGGTCTTTAAGTGTTTCCAGGACTTCATAGTTCAATTGTTTACCAAAGAGTATGGCCACTCCTCTGCTAGCTGACTTGTATGAGGCATACTCTACTCTACCCACCCAGTCAGTCTGTAGTTTACTGTGTTCCAAGTCCGAGAGGTGTGTCTCTTGTAGAAACACAATCTCCGCTCTTTTTTTCCTGAGGTGTGTTAGGATCGATTTTCTCTTGATGGGGGAATGAATTCCCCCTACGTTCCAAGAGTACAGATTAAATGTTTACTACTATCAATGATCCTGAGGTGGAGACTACATGGATGGCAAGGAGGTGTACAGTGCATACGGCATAGTAAGTGGAAAAGAGAGACATCAGAGAAAGGGTAAGAGCATAATCATGAAGGGGGGAAGGGGGGGAACGGAAGAGAGGGGAGAGGAGAGGAGGGAGAAAAAAAAAAAAAAAAAAAAAAAAAAAGGGGAGAGGAAGTTCACACCTCATACTTTGGTGACCTCCCATGGTGCGTGGCAAGACTCCCGGTTCAGCCTCACAGCACACCAATCCCTCGCCAGACCTCGCCAAGTGGAATTTCTCCTTTAGTGTACCATGACTGCTACACTGTAAAAAAGAGTATATGTTTGTCATTGAAAACCATTCTAACCCACAACTCAAAACATAACCACTAAAAGGTGGCGTGTTGCAACAAGGACATTTACCTTTAGATTTATGCATAAATAACAGAAGTACAAACACGGCAACTCTAACAAGGGACTCAAAGTGGTCCTCATAGAACAGTTTTACCCTTGGATTCCATGGCAGAGATTTAGTTTTAACATAATTGAAAGTAGGTAATATATTGAGACAAAAACAGTGTTCTTTATACTGGAATCTGAATGGAGGTGGTTTCCAAGAGGTAAGTATAACAAAAAGTTCAAAACATTTCATGCAGAACTGTGTGAGGGGGAAGCACCCTAGTCGACCCTCTCTATTCTTCAACTGGGGCCTACATTGCGTCTCACCCTCCCGCATCTCACTAGGGGGACTAGGACCAGGGACCCCAGCCCGCTCAAGATTTTTCCCCAGGGAGAGGCTCAGTAGTAATACGGTCAACTGGATCAGTGTCAATACCATTCCAGCCATAGTGTTAAATTGTAGATGTAGTAATTAGGTATAAGGGTTTAAATACAGTAAATATGAATCTATCAGAGCCATTCAGCCCTCACCTTCTCTCATCTGTCTCACTGGGCTACGCGTGGGGCTGCGTACAGGGGGTTCATAGTTATCAAGGAACTCCTGGGCGGCTGTTGGGGAATCAAAGAATCTAAGGCCCCTGGGGGTGACCAGTTTGAGTCTGGCAGGGTATAAAAGATACGCTTGTCTGCCCTCCCTATGCAGTCGAGAGCAGAGAGGCGCGAATTCTCTGCGGCGTCTCATGAGATCCGCAGAGTAATCCTGAAACAACAGCAATCTCGCATTCTCAAACACCAGCTCATGCAATTTCCTGTAAGCTCTCAGGATGGCTGTTTTGGTCTGAAAATGTAAGAACTTTATCATTATGGGACGGGGTTGTGCCGGGTCCTGACCCCCCCTTTCCAGGCCCACTCTGTGTGCCCTCTCCACTCCTCCAATTAAGTCTTTAGGAGAAAGTTTTAACAGAGACGGCAGAGTGTTTTCTACGAAATGAATTAGATCGGTTTGTTTGATGGATTCGGGGAGGCCAAGGAGACGCATGTTATTGCGCCTCGATCTATTTTCTAGATCATCTATTTTTGATTGGAGGGTTGCGGTTTGTCTCTCTAGTTGCTCTATCTTATGAGTGGTGGTGACATTAGAGTCCTCCAGGTCTGAAATTCTACCCTCTGCCTCCCCCATCCTGGTGGAAAACTGTTTAACCTCACCCGCTAGGGTGTCTACTCCCCTTTGAAGGTTATCAATTTTAGGCATAAAAAGCATGGTAATTTGTTTGACAATGGGGTGTGTATCTAATAATTCGCCTTCTAGTGGAAAATCAGAACTGTGGCCTTGTGTAGTAGGGTCATTTGTAGCCCTGTGACGGCGGTCATTAGCTTTATTGCGACTCGCCATTGGTGTGTTAGTTAGGTATTTCTCCATAAACCAATGAAAGATATGAGATAGATGGGTAGTGATAGAAGGGCAATATCTGGGAGCAGTGTTAAACTTGGATAAGATTCAGTTGTGAACCTCGCCAGCAGGGGCACTAAATCACAATCAGGCAGTCAAATCTCGCAAGAAACAGCACCCCTGAGCATGTCTGGACTGAATGAAATATAGTATGTATGGTTAAGTGCCAGTGTGAACAATGTCAAAATCTAAGATTTAAGTTTCAAAAACCCACACAGTGTATACAGACAAACATTCACAAGGTCAGAATAAACATAACAGAATACTTTGGTTGCTGGGGAGAGAAAAGGGTTATGAACAGAAATTATTAGCAGTACAAAATTTCAGGTTCTATACAGCAAGCTCCACAGAGAAACAAATGTGGTGGCCTGCAGCAAGGTGTCCACACATTCAGTATCCTAAGGATAGGAGACCAAGAGTCCTTGTATGTGCAGCTCAATAAAACAGGTGACTGTATGGTTAAGTGCCAATGTGAGCAATGTCAAAATCTAAAATTTGAGTTTCAAAAACCCACACAGTGTATGCAGACAAATATACACAAGGTCTGAATAAGGACAACAGTATACTCTGGTTGCTAGGGAGAAAAAAAAGGATTATGAACAGAAATTAGTAGCAGTGCAAGATTTCAGGTTCTGTACAGCAGGCTCCACAGAGAAACAAATGTGGTGGTGTTGCAGCAAGGTGGCCACACATTCAGTATCCTAGGAATAGGAGACCAGGAATCCCTGTGTGTGCAGTTCAATAAAACAAATGGCAGTAAGCTCCACAGCCAAGAATCTGGGATCGCCGGATCAGTTCTGCCTCAAAGCTGCTGAAGGGTGACAGGAGGCTATGCAGTTTAAAGGAGGCCTAGCATGTTAGGTAGGCTCTATTAGTTTAGTTTAATAAGAGGCTCTGTAGGAGTTGGGATCAGGTCTAGCGGTATTTGCAGTGTCCCGGAGGAGCGTGGGCTGCTAACCCTGCTAATGTAAACCCGAGGCCTCCCAGTGATTAGTGTCCCCAGAGGGAAGAAAAGGGAGAGCTGGTCATTGGTGGATGGGCCTTGGGTGGAGCGGGTGTGTCCAGCACTGAGTAGGGGGCCTTCAGATAGGGCAAAGTAAATAGGCTTACCCCCGGTGGGTCCTGTGGCTCCTGTTTGGCGTCTGCTGCAAGATGGGGCCCCTCGAGAAGGAGTCGCGCCGTTTCGCGCCAAAAGAGAAGTTCCGTGGCGGAGGCGATCTGCGGTGTGAGTCCCTTTCACCAGACCCTATTGAGCAGTCTGGGGGGTGATGTGAGGTAGCCCGGTGTTAGTGTCGGCAACTGCCGCGATCCCTGGTTGCTGCAAAGTGAGCGGTTTCTCCCCAATTCAGGGTGGGGGTATGCCACGTGGGGCCAAGATGGCTGCTCGTCAGAGAGGAGATGGTCTCACCCGGTCCGGGGAGGGTGTCAGCCCAGATGATTGTAGGCCGGATTCTAGTGGTACTCCGGGGGTCAGGTATTACCCCTTAGCTGTGGTCCGTGTCCCGGTGTTTAGCAGCCCAAGCGGCAGGTCACAGTGGTGGAGCGATGTTAGCTCTCCTGAAAAAGACAGAGGGGGTCCCAGACCTAGCGATCCCTCCGCTCCGGGCAGCTGTATCTGCCAAGGATTTTTCAGTGGGCACCCGGTCAGCAGCAGGGCAGGCAAGAAGTAGTTTCAGGGTGAAAACAAGTGTTCTAGGTCACTTTTTAAAAGTTTTCATGTGGATTCCGAGCGGAGCTCAATTCACCTGCTGCCGACCGCGGCGCCCGCCCACCGGAAGTCGTCCCTGTATTTTATTTTATTAAAATTCCCCCCGCTTGTGAATGTGTAATGCTTCTGTGCTTTGTTTAGTGATTGTTGTTGTGACATTTGCGGCGTGTTATTGTTGTGCATGATGTGGTATGCGTCATATGACCGTGCCGTGCGTATTTCTCGCGAGATCGAGTGTTAGGTGAAAAAAGCGTGTTTGTTTGCTTTTCCATTGATCTCTATGGGAGACTGTCTAACGCGGGCAGGATTCCGCGTGTGAAATACACGCGTTAGGAGTATCGGTAGAAGGTTTTGTTAGAACTCTAAATACCGGAGTCAAACAATGCCGTGCGTTAGACATAAACCACGCGTAGCGTTAGCACCCCATCTACCGCCAAACTCCAAATCTAGCCGTTAGAGTTTATTTTATAGGTAAGTACAGGTAGCCCTCAGTTTACGCCGGGGTTAGGTTCCAGAAGGAATGGTTGTAAATCGAAACCGTTGTAAATTGAAACCCAGTTTATAATGTAACTCAATGGGAAGTGAGGGAGATAGGTTCCAGGCCCCTCTCAAAATTGTCATAAGTAACACCAAATACATTATTTTAAAAGCTTTGAAAGGAAGACTTTAAATGCTAGACAGCATTATAAACCTAATAAAATAATCACACAACACAGACTTCACTTGCATTTTTCTGCAAACAGTTCTTTCTATGCATTCCAATCTGGACTGATTTATAGACAGGAAGGTCTTGTTCCTTTGAAATCTGCTCGATAGCTTAACCAGACCTGAACTGATTAATTTCAGCTTGCTTGGCTTTGCTGCAACACAAGCGGATAGCGCCACCTACTGGCTATTTTAATAAATGCACTGCTTCTCAATGCTTTTCAATAGCAGTCACATGACTGGAAAAAATGGTTGTTATTCTGAAACGGTGTAAATTGAACCGTTGTAAAACGAGGGCCACCTGTATTTAGTTTTAAATAGGAATAATTTATTTTATGCTAGGAATATTTATTTAGATTTATTTAAATTAGATTTAAGTTAGGGGGTGTTAGGGTTAGACTTAGGTTTAGGGGTTAATAAATTTAATATAGTGGCGGCGGTGTAGGGGGTGGCAGATTAGGGGTTAATAAATATAATGTAGGGGGCGGCGGTGTAGGGAGCGGCATATTATGGGTTAGTAAGTATAATGTAGGTGGCGGTGGGCTCCGGGAGCGGCGGTTTAGGGGTTAAACACTTTAGTTGCGGTGGGGTCCGTGAGCAGCGGTTTAGGGGTTAATACATTTATTAGAGTTGCGGTGGGCTCCAGCAGCGGTGGTATAGCGGGTAAACAGTATAGTATAGTGTGGGTGTTTAGTGACAGGGTACCAATAAAGCTGGGAAAAAGCCGAAGAGCAGCGAGATCGATGACTGTTAGTTAACAACAGTCCGCTGCTCATCGCACTGTACTTGGTGCGCAGCTTTTTGACAGCTTTTTTGATAATTTTGGAGAACGTATTCAGGTCTGCGGCAGCGATGTTAGGCGATCTTAGGTGAGTGTATTGGTTCCGTTGAATGCAAGTAAGTTGATGGCTTGATAAATAGATGCCCTAAGCTTTTTTTTGGTTCAGTAATCCGGACAGCACTTTTTTATTGGTGGGTGAATTTATCCACTAATCAGCAAGGACAACCCAGGATGTTCATCAAAAATGGACCGGCAGCTAAACTTACATTCTTGAATTTCAAATAAAGATACCAAGAGAATGAAGAAAATTTGATAATAGGAGTAAATTAGAAAGTTGCTTAAAATTTCATACTCTATCTGAATCACGAAAGAAAAAAATTGGGTTCAGTGTCCCTTTAATTACCAATCAGTAGAGGCAAATTGTGGATATTTCTGAGTAAATGTTTCTTTACAAAATACTACAAATTAAAAAATAAATAGAGGGTAAAAGGACAACAGATTTGAGCTTCCAGTTTGGGACATTCATGCAAGTTGCCTGCAGCCATTTAAAAAAAAACCTGACTGGTGTAAAATATGTTGTGTCAGGAAAGTTCCCAGCATGCAGTTTGCTTAAGAGATGGGTTTTTCCTAACAGTAAAATGGAACAATGTGAAAAAGCAGCAAACAATTTATTTGTAATAAATTGAAGCTGTCAAAAGTTTTTCACCAAAATAGTATAGACAAAGGATTCTGACAACTTGTTCACTCAGCTGATAATACCTCAGATCCACATAACCACTTAAAGGCTTCCAAAAACTGCAATTTGCTTTCTACTTCCCCTTTAATGCCTTAAAAGGACATTAAACTCAAATTTTTTCTTTCATGATTCAGATAGAAAAATAACTATATTTTAACTATAGTTTTAATTTAGTTTGACTGAAACCACATTGATTATTCTGGATCAATAAGAGCTCTAGTTCACATTAACTCTACAGACGCTGCCAAAGTCAGATCACAGGGACAGTTGACAAGACTTAGGGACTGCTGCTGTGCTATCTGGCATGTATATGAGTTAAACATAGCATAGCATATATGCATAATATATATATATATATATATATATATATATATATATATATATATATATATATATATATATATATATATATATATATATACAGTATATATATGTATATGTGTGTTTCTCTGGAGTATTACAGCCAGTGCCTCACCAGTCTCTGACTTCACCGCACGTCAGCATACCCATGGGCAGCGCTGCAGAATCTGTTGGCGCTTTATAAATAAAGAATAAAAATAATAACTGTTTATTTATATAGAACATTGGACAGAGAGAACTTGGGCTACAAATCTAATAATAATAAAAAGAAATAAAAATGTGGCTCTGGTGATTTTCCCCCCAAACGGTAAAATAAAATAGAGGCTCTGTTATATTATGCATTGTCGCTTTGCGTATTTGCTATATGTGAGAAAATACCATGTTGGGTGTCAATCTTGAAGGAGGTCATAGATTAGGTGAGATAATTTTGAATTGGGCTGAACTTGTTAATCTAAAACTGTAGTAGGAACTTAGTACAAACTCTATATGAGCAAAGTTAACTTACACATAAATATATTTTTAGTGACCTTAAAAGGGGAGACTTTGGGGTATATATAACATGGACCATGGTGCGGACAGACATGATCCACTATAGCGAATCATGTCCGCCGCACATCGATAAATGCACCAGCAGTTCTTGTGAACTGTTGGTGCAATACCGCCCCCTGGAGATTTGCAGCCAACCAGCCGCTAGCAGGGGGTGTCAATCAACGTGATTGTATTCGATCGGGCTGATTGCTGTACGCCACCTCAGAGGTGGTGGACGAGTTAAGGAGCAGCGGTCTTAGGACTGCTGCTTCTTAACTTCAGCTTCAGGCGGACCTGAAGTGGAGTGGGTCGGATGCAGCATCCGCTGCTTCATAAATTGACCCCTATATTGTGCACTACAGACATTGCCATAAAAGCCTATAGGCTCATATAATCTTGGCCATATATAAAATAATGCAAAGCTGAGCAAATGAAGCTAAACAATACTTTATATGTTGTCCCTAGAGCACTTAAACTAGGGGGCTTACCAACTCAAATTAACATTTTAAATGAACAGTTTGTGTGAGAGAGATAATTAAACAATTGTCCAAGTCCATAGACCTTAAAGTGAAGGTAAACTTTGGTAAATGAATGCCCTTTTTTAAAAATACTATTAAAAACAGGGGCACTTTCATTCATCAAAGTTTACAAAGCAGCTGTTTTGATTAAAAACTTACCTCTCTTCTTTTCACAGCTAGAGCAGCATCCCCCTGCTGGAAATCCTCTCTTCACACGCCAGCAATGACTAATCCGGCTTCCTCCAATCACGGCTTTCCCACCAGGGTAGTCATTGCCTGAGGCCATGCTATGATTGGAGGAAGCCGGATTAGTCATTGCTGACATGTGAAGAGAGGATTTCCAGGAGGGGGAAGCTGCTCTGGCTGTGAAAAGGAAAAAAGGTAAGTTTTTAATCAAAACGGCTGATTTGTAAACATTGATGAATGAAAGTGCCCCTGTTTTTAATAGTATTTTTAAAAAACGGCTGTCATTCATCAAAGTTTACCTTCACTTTAAATAGGTGAACATGGAACATAAACCTATGGTACGAGTTAATACAGAACTATCCCACTCCAGCTTTCAAGCAAGACCAAAGGCTCCTTTTTTTGTTCTCCAGAGGTAGCCCACCAGGGTCCCAATTAAATTCTAGTAGATCTGCATAGAAAGGTAGGAAGCGAAGAAATTATTAGAAAGTGCAATACTTGCAGCTACGAGTCTACATTAATTTGAAAAAAGTCTCCAAGCGAAGATCTTGGAGGTGTTTATCTCTTAACTTCCTGGAGCAAAGCATAATTTGGTCATCTTGTAACGGCTATGTCCTCACAAGCATTTTGCAGAACCACATGGCTCCTCACCTAGCTTTCAAGTTGCTTAGCAGACACCTATGCTAGAGCACTTCTAGTTATGAACTGTAGAACTGCTGATAGCTAATCATAGAAGACCTTTTATTAGTTAGTTATGCACCCAAGTTTTGTAACTACTTTCCTATTGCCAGCTTTCATAGAATCCATTAATCACTGATTATGGATAGACTGAGTATTTGAATTGTTGGTTAAAGGGACACTGAATCCAAAATGTTTGATTCAGATAGAGCATGCAATTTTAAGCAACTTTCTAATTTACTCCTATTATCAATGTTTCTTCGTTCTCTTGCTATCTTTATATAAAAAAGAAGGCATCTAAGCTTTTTTCTTGGTTCAGCACTCTGGACAGCAGTTTTTGATTGGTGGATGAATTTATCCACCAATCAGCAAGGACAACCTAGGTTGTTCACCAAAAATGGGCCGGCATCTAAACTTACATTCTTGCATTTGAAATAAAGATTCCAAGAGAATGAAGAAAATTTGATAATAGGAGTAAAATAGAAAGTTGCTTAAAATTTCATGCTCTATCTGAATCACAAAAGAAAAATGTGGGTTCAGTGTCCCTTTAAGTTTGCAATTAAGTATTTTTAAATTGCCTCTTTTCCTTTAATTGTTGTTTTTATTATTTAAAAAAAATGTTGTTTGGAGGAGGTAAAAAATATTATATCCTAAATATGATATGCACTTTTTGTAGCCCATAAAAATATACATGCCCACAGTCTGTATACAACTTTATCATTTTAAAAATGATTTATAGTGATAGAGAAAAGTGATGTCTGTATACGTGTAGCTAGTGTCAGTGTTATCTCTGCAGTGTATTTTTTATCTCTTGCTATTCTTTTTATTTATTTTTTAATTTTGTGAATTTTAATGTCCTACTTGCAAATTAGTTTAAAGGGGCAATACATGTTTTGTATAAAATGTTTAGTTATACAGTATGTAGTAAACCAAGTTTGCAATATACTTTCATTATTTATTTTATCCCCTTTTCATGTAATTTAGGTATTCTTATTACTGGAAACACACACAGCAGACTTCTCATGGATAACCCTGCTACATATGTTTTCTTTAATTGGCACCCAGAGATAACAACCTACAGTTTTTCTAATGAGCAACCAGTTAAAATACACGATTGTCCAGTAAAATACTGAACACCTGGCAAATCCATGTGCAATGTATTTTATGTATATTCATTTCCACATTATAGATCTTGATTTTTATGCCAGGCTAAATTTAAACATGTGACAGACCCCTCTGTCAACCTCCCTACGGATTATGGATTCAGGCATTATGTTAAGTCACCCTGTGCCCATTATAGGTACAGGGTGCAAATCCAACAGTACTGGAGGGGTTAACTTCAGTTTTGAGTAACTGTTAGTTTTGAGTAACTGTATTGTCTAAGACAGTTGTTGTTGTTGCACCAGTTTTAAGCAGTGGCTAGAAGCAAAATAAATAGCTGATTTAGACTTAAACTTGGACTGAATTTCAACATTTTTAAGATGAGGATGTCTCTGCCTAACTAAAAGATATTGCGGATCCTACTGCCTCTCCGCTACAAAACATTTATGTTTTTTTATGGTAAATTCTGGCATTATGGGGCGGAGCTTGGCCACGGAGGCGGATGGCCGTGTTTCAGTGAAGCTCCTAATCCAAACGGCAATACAATCTCATAAAATGGTGTAAATCCATTAAAATACAGCAGCTAACATAAAGGGGAGACGTAGCGATCTACTCTGACCTACTACAAGAGGTGAAGCTGGGCTATTGAGTCAACTGGCTTAGACGCTGAACCTGCTCAAAGCTTAATGCGCTACAGAGAGGCACCATTTTGCAGGCTGTGGAGAAGCAGAGAAGCAGAGCTACATAGCGATGCAGAGAGGCTACTAATTTGCCGTGCGATACCGACTCCATCCATCGCTTACACTGCTGCTAATCCGCGGAAAGCACTGGAGCCGTGACATTATCTCAGTGCGAGAATATTAATAGTTGCATATAGAAATCAGAAAAAGCCCCAAGGTGAAAAGTAACACCTCCCCCTATTTTTGACATAACGATGCTCTAACCAATCAAAAGAAGTGGAGCGGTTTTTAAATGCTTCAGTTAAGACAACACAGCATCTTGAGAAAGCCCTCAATTAGGGTGAAACCGGTAGAAGCTGTGATTTCAGAAAGAACAGGTGGTTTGACACTGTATGTGTGAACAATTGCAGCTGGGAAGCTCTATCCTGAAAAAAGACTGCCGTGAGTTACATACAAACGGAGGCAGAAACAAACACCTGAAGTTGGAAATAAAAGACTGCAAATTTCCGTTTCCCTTGCGTACATTCTGTACTAAGTGCAGGGGAAGGAGTCCGGTCTAAGGAACAAAGAAACTTGCGCAAGTTTGAAAATATTGAAGATGGATACCGTAACCGTCTGGCTGTCAGAGCGGACTAACAAGCATCAGCTCCTGAGAGGAAACTGCCTAAAGGAAGGGTAAGACTACCTGCACGGCAGGAATACAAAAAAGTCTACCAAAGGTACAGTTCCAAATATGATCAGTGAATGCATCTCTCTGTAGCAACTTTGAAAAGGCAATTAAGTTAACAAGTAGTTGGCCACTACTATTTTCTATTGTCCAAAAGAAACGCATTAGGAGAGACTTTATACTCAAACATACGTAAACTGCATCTGTCAAAAAGGGGCATCGCAACATTATCACTAAGTACAACATTTTAGGAGAGACTGTTTTTTCCTTATAACTAATACCATCACAGTTGATAAAAGGTGGTATCGTTACATTATTCCACCATTAATTATTTTCTGTTGAAAATATGAAGTCATCTTCTTAAGGAGAGTTTGTATCACAAATAGAAAATATACTTGCATTAAGATATACGCATAATACCTGCTTTTAATGCTAATGCATTATATATTGTACTCTTGAAATACTGGTCTTATTTAAAACGAGTATATTTTAATTTTTGGTTTTAGAATAATTTTTGTTATATATATACTTCAGTTATAGGTCTATAAATTGTATGTTTTTTTATTGTTCAAGTGGTTTTTATTACAAGTAAAAGCATTTTAAAATAATTTTTTCGATGTATGTACTCCTCTGTTTATAATAGAAGCTTAAGAGTGTTTAAAATTTATGACACTATTGCAACACACAAGTTTAGGAGTAGTGGAAATAACACTGTTACATTTGAACCTATATTTATTGATTCTTATATCTTAAAATAGAAGAGTGTACAACAGTAAGATTGATACAATAACTATACAAAGTACAAATTAAATACATAGAGGTTTTTATATATTACATTAATATAAGAAGAGTGTTTATATCCCTATCTTTAACGCTTTGAGCTTGCTTAGCGCCCCCCCAAAAATTATTGATCTAATTATCTCAGTGCGAGACCAAGGAAGCACGAGCGAAACACCCGCAACACATCTACACCGTCCCAGAAAGTAAGTCATACTTTTAATTAGTGGCCTCTTAACAGCACCTGGCTATTGACCACCTCTGCTTCCCTGACACTAAGGGCCATACAAATAAGCAATCTCACTGATACGCTGCCTCTTACCGCCAAAACAAATAGAAACCATTGCTGAGTTGCTCAGGCACCACCTACCTTCTTCTATTTAAAACTCCAGCTTGAAAAGCTCCTTATCGCAAAGCTGTGCCTAGAACCACACTAACCAGGGGGCACTACATTCTTTAAAGAGAGGAATTAACCTTACTGCATTGTGCATGGAAGCTTTACCTAAAGAATACGGACTGAGATTCTAAACAGTTTATATATACAAAATATAGTGCAGCACAACCTTATTTCATACCAGCATCACTAGCTGCACTTATATAAGTCTGTTTACCATACTGCACTTATAGCACTGCTTCACCCTCACCAGGACTTTTCTTCTCTGGTTTTATAAGCACCAGGAGTGAAAGCACCAAGTGCAGATTTTCTTCTTCAAATACAAAACCTACCACCTCCACCCCAGACACAGGGGCCTTATACTCCTTATACTACTTATACAACACCTAATTCTTTAAAAATATAACTTAACATTCTGCAGAGCGGCCATTAGGTAATGCCTCAAAAAAGACAAGGTAAATCTGAAAAAAGCACACCATCCAGACCACTGAGCAAATTCCTGAAGCCAGCACAGCCGCCTAGTGCAATAACGAGCGAAGATATGGCCAACAGCCAGCAAACACCCCCCATACCGACTCACCAGAGTGGCCTGCAGTCACAAACCCTATTAACTAGAGATGACCTGCAACATGTATCTTCAAAAGATGATATTCACAATGTAATTGCAGAAATGCGCAGCCTCTTTGGGGATTTAAGAAAAGATATCAACACCTTAGAAAACAGAGTATCTCAAGTGGAAGAGGCACAAGCTAATGACACCGCCTCTATACAGCAAAACACCATTGAGCTACAGCAACATATGGATACCGTACAGATGCTCAACGACAAGCTAGAAGATCTTGAAAACCGCAGACGCCGGAATAATCTATGGATTAACCTGCAATAGAGGGTTATTTGCAGAACCTCTTCCGCACAATAAAAGGTACACCGTCGCCATCTGAGATCATTTTGGAACGGCTCATAGAGCCTTGAGATCAAAGCCTCTTCTCAAAGCGCCTCCTCGAGACATTATTGTTAAGTTTTTAATTTTAAAGACAAAGAAGATATCCTTAGGTGCGCAAGAGCCAAATACCCTATACGGCACACAGGGTTTGATATACAATTGTTTACAGATCTCTCTCCAGTTACCCTTCAAAAGAGGTGAGAGCTGACACACATCACCACCCAACTGAGATCACATAAAATACAGTATTGTTAGGGCTTCCCAGTATCTCTAATCGCTACGCACAACAATAAAACTTTAGGCCGGGATCTGATGTGCAGGCCTTTTACACCGACTTAACAATCAATATGGAACATCCACAAACCGAGTACAACATGGACTCAGGAAACTATGGCATTTCTTAACTCCTTCAGCGTTGTTACCAAAGACTTAAGAACAATAAGAAATCATTCTAACTTGAAACAAGGAAAATGTTGTATCCTTTTGTTGTATGCAATAACACTCTTTGGACTAGGATAGATAAATCAGCTCATAGTACTAATGGAGCACTATTATCTAGCTGTTCTAACTTAAAAAAAAAAATGTTGGTGCTCAACTTATACTAATCTAAGCCTTTATGCAACTTAAATGTATAAGCATCTATAATACGCTATTAGCAAACGACAATCCATTATAATCTTGTTCTAATGACAATTTTTCTCCATAGATAATAGGAAATAAATCTGTATTGCATAGCCCATACCAACACTCATCTCCCTAATAGGATGCCAAACAGCCCCCCCCCCCCCCCAATACAACAGGAAAACCTTGACAAAATATAGACTTACACTCCCTAGGGACTTCCTACACAAAGCCATATTGAGGCATGCCTTTAATATACATTTTAACTCAGTGCTCTTTCCCCTATATAGGAGGCCGCCTATATATTAGGGGCACACTACCTAGAGCTCTCTAAGCGTAGTTGTATATCTCCATTAAGCATATTGTTCAGCCTAATATCAAAATAGTAACCCTCACTATGCCACTTCACCCTTACTACACTCTTTTGCACCATTCATTATGCACTACCCATGGCCAAACATTTTAGGCCCTGGGTGTTTAACCTGTTATGAGGTTGTTCGTCATTATGGATTATTACCCTAATTGACCTTTGTTACCTGTTTTACAGTTATTGAGTACTTGGTTAATAATTGTTAGCATCTTTTATTGCAATAACTGAAAGTTTACTGCTCTCACTGCAGTCTTAAATCTTAAATACTTTACTTATCTCTTCTTAACTAACTCCTCTACTTAGCTCACTAAACCCTTTTTCCCCTTCCCTTCCTTCCTTTCTGTGCTAGTCTTATTCTTCCCCATTTTTTTTTTTCTTCATAGAATGGACCAGCAGTCTAACAAATTTCAGACGCACAATATCATCTTCACCACCATAAATGCTAAAGCGTTGAACAACCCAGTTAAGAGATCAATTGCATTCAAAGATCTTAAAAAACTACAAAGCCACATAATCTTTATTCAGGAAATACATTTTCGTAGGGGTAGGGAACCAAAATGGTTCGATGCACAATATCCTACAGCGCAATTTGCTTCTGGTACAACTAAAAAATGCGGGGTGGGAATCTTAATTCATCACTCCATCCCCCTCAAACCTACACATGTCGAAAAAGACCCAGACGGGCGGTTTATTGTCTTAATAGGTACGCTCTATGGTCACCCTATAACGTTGGCCACAATCTACGCTCCTAAGAGTTCATTAAAAGACTCTCCACTGCACTCTTAGACCATGCGAAGGACCCTGGTCTGGACACCTCCAATGGCACTACTAGTATACCTAACAGGATTCTAAAACAAATCAAAACAACTATCTCTGATCTTGTTTTGCACAATGTTTGGAGAGTATTACACCCAACACACAAAGACTTCACATACTACTCACCTCCATACGATAAATACTCACATATTGACTACATTTTTACTGACACCGTGGGTCTTGACATGGTTAACACAAGCAGTATAGGCCACATAACTTGGTCTGATCATGCCCCTGTATCTTGCAGAGTGCATTGGCCGGATATCAGCCCCACTACATACATATGGAGACTGGACGAGACACTCTTTGGCAACCCAGTAATCAAAATAGAATTGCAAAACTCACTAACAGACTACTTCATCCATAATGACCCTACGCAAACATCATAACAACCATGTGGGAAGCCCTCAAATGTGTTATGCGTGTTGAATTCCTTAAACATAAAGCCAAGTTGCTCAAACAATACAGGGCTAAACACTCTCAATTACTTGATACCATATCCACCCTAGAGAAAAAACACAAACAAAATCCCTTGGATAAGGACACTAGAAAAACATGAATGCACACTAGAAATGATCTAAAACAGCATTTAATGGCAGCCTACCACCGCAGAACACTTACAATAAAACAACAATACTATGAAGGCGGTAACAAACCTGGAAAGTTGTTAGCCAGATCACTACGAAGAAAACAACTTAGATCACATATACATTAATTAAAGACTGCAGACGAATCGTTACTGAAATGCAGCAAACAGATTGCCCATGCCTTTCACTCCTACTATATTGCCTTATACAACATTAATAACATGGTGGGATAACAAACACAAAGTAGCACTAACCTAAACAAACAACAAGCAATACACACTTACTTAAAGAAACGCTGAACACAAATTTTTTCTTTTGTGATTCAGATAGAGCATGCCATTTTAAGCAACTTTCTAATTTATTCCTATTAGCAAGTTTTCTTCATTCTCTTGCTATCTTTATTTGAAAAAGAAGGCATCTAAGCTTTTTTTGTGGTTCAGGACTCTGGACAGCACTTTTTTATTGGTAGATGAATTTATCCACCAATCAGCAAGAACAACCCAGGTTGTTCACCAAAAATGGGCCGGCATCTAAACTTACATTCTTGCATTTCAAATAAAGATACCAAGAGAATGAAGACAATTAGATAATAGTAATAAAATTAGAAAGTTGCTTAAAATTTCATGCTCTATCTGAATCACAAAAGAAAAAATGTGGGTTGTGTCCCTTTAAGTGGACTGGAGCTGCCTAGACTACATAGCGAGGGTGTGGCCTTTCTAGATGCCCCTGTCTCTGAAGAGGAGTTTTCCCAAGGCAATTAAAGATTTACCACATGGCAAAAGTCTGGGTCCCAATGGGTTTCTCGACTACCAGGTACTACAAAACATTTCTTAGATCTCTAACACCAACTATGATCCAACTTTTCAATAGCTTGAGATACAGCCCCCAGCTTGCCAGCTCAATGTTGGAAGCCCACATCTAAGTCATTCCTAAACCGGGTAAGCCCCACAATGCCCCTGAAAATTTTCAAATTTAGGCAAAAATGCCTAAATAAATATCTTCCGAAGCTCATTTCAACACATCAAGTGGGCTTTATCCCGGGAAGGGAGGCCAGGCATAACATCTCCAAAGTACTCCAACTAGTACAATATGCCCAAATAGAGAATGTACCCATGGCTCTTTTTTCTACAGAAGCAGAGAAGGCCTTCGACCGCATCGACTGGCTTTTTCTGTGTCAAGTCATGAAAACAATTAATTTTGGCGAATCATACATTAACATGACTTTTGCACTTTACTCTACACCAAACGCGCAAGTTTGAGTTAACGGAGCCCTCTCAGATACATTTAAAATAACAAATGGAACCAGACAGGGATGTCCTTTGTCTCCTCTTTTATTTGTCCTCTCCATCGAAGCCCTAGCCCAAAAAGTTAGGAATAATCAGAAAATTACAGGACTCAACATAGGAGACTCCGAACATAAGCAAGCACTCTATGCTAATGATATCCTTTACACCATTACAAATATAAACACATAAATCCCTGAACTACTAAGGGAAATCAAAACTTGTGGAGACATGTCCAACTTTCATTTTAACCTTACAAAATCTGAACTTCTAAATATAAATGCACCTTTAGAACAAATACAACTATTACAGGACAGATACAAAGTCCCAATAACCACTTCACCATTAAAATACCTAGGGATTTATATTACAGCAAACTGCTGGGATCTATATAAGAACAATTTCTTGAAACTAAAAGAAGAGATAGTTAGAGATCTGTCTACATGGAACAATAAGCCACTCTCATGGTTAGGCAAGATAGGAGTAATTAAAATGCATGTCTTACCGCATATACTTTATATCTTGCAAACTGTCCCGATCTCCTTACCTAAAGACTTTCTTCCTCACTTACAAAAATTGCTAGAACAATTTATATGGAAGGGCACGAAGCCTTGCGTGCCATGAAAAACAATGTACTTACCCAGAGACAGAGGGGGTTTGGGCTTTCCTGACCTGACCACTTATAGGAGTGCTATACTACTACAGCGCTTAATAGAATGGCCCAAATTAACACATACAAAGCGTGAGTGTGACTGGACAGGCAGAGATTTAAACTTAATAATGTGGGGGTTCTAGCATGGACAGCACATACGCTACATCCCAAAACACTTACACAACTACCCCATATCTGCTGAAACTTTGCATGAATGGGACAAGTTACTGTCCACTAGTACGCATCTCTCCTCTAAATATTCTCCCTTACTACCTATACTTGAGGACCCGGAGCTAAAGCTTAAGAACAGGCTCCTTACACTTTGCTATCGACCACGGGAAACTATGCTCACAACAGTGTATGGTGAGTTATTCGCCTCCTGGCTGAGATACAACCAACTCTCGCACTTCTTGACACATCATACACACATCATACACACAAAGAGAGTTTTGCAAGGGAACTTACCCCGTTTGAACACTTATGTACGACATCCACCCCATTGAGAAGACTAATATCTTTATTATATAAAATCCTACTCCTACCCCCAAACACACAACTTCCGACATACACCGGGGCATGGAATAAGGAACTTAAAGGGATCCTTAACACCTGACTTCTAATAATCCCCAAAAAATACTTTTTCTTATTAAACAAAATAAAGTAATCACTGCTGCCTATTTTTTCTGTTCCTCTTAGCCTAAACTTTTGAAGGAGATTGTTTTAAAATACAGTGTTGGGGCAGTGCTTGATTTCCTATGTAAGCTGCCATATTGTAGCGTGCGTTACAGGGCTCAGTAGTCACATGATACACACACCATATTATCTATGCATACAGGGAGTGCAGAATTATTAGGCAAATGAGTATTTTGACCACATCATCCTCATTATGCATGTTGTCTTACTCCAAGCTGTATAGGCTCGAAAGCCTACTACCAATTAAGCATATTAGGTGATGTGCATCTCTGTAATGAGAAGGGGTGTGGTCTAATGACATCAACACCCTATATCAGGTGTGCATAATTATTAGGCAACTACCTTTCCTTTGGCAAAATGGGTCAAAAGAAGGACTTGACAGGCTCAGAAAAGTCAAAAATAGTGAGATATCTTGCAGAGGGATGCAGCACTCTTAAAATTGCAAAGCTTCTGAAGCGTGATCATCGAACAATCAAGCGTTTCATTCAAAATAGTCAACAGGGTCGCAAAGAAGAGTGTGGAAAAACCAAGGTGCAAAATAACTGCCCATGAACTGAGAAAAGTCAAGCGTGCAGCTGCCAAGATGCCACTTGCCACCAGTTTGGCCATATTGCAACATCACTGGAGTGCCCAAAAGCACAAGGTGTGCAATACTCAGAGACATGGCCAAGGTAAGAAAGGCTGAAAGACGACCACCACTGAACAAGACACACAAGCTGAAACGTCAAGACTGGGCCAAGAAATATCTCAAGACTGATTTTTCTAAGGTTTTATGGACTGATGAAATGAGAGTGAGTCTTGATGGGCCAGATGGATGGGCCCGTGGCTGGATTGGTAAAGGGCAGAGAGCTCCAGTCCGACTCAGACGCCAGCAAGGTGGAGGTGGAGTACTGGTTTGGGCTGGTATCATCAAAGATGAGCTTGTGGGGCCTTTTCGGGTTGAGGATGGAGTCAAGCTTAACTCCCAGTCCTACTGCCAGTTTCTGGAAGACACCTTCTTCAAGCAGTGGTACAGGAAGAAGTCTGCATCCTTCAAGAAAAACATGATTTTCATGCAGGACAATGCTCCATCACACGCGTCCAAGTGCTCCACAGCGTGGCTGGCAAGAAAGGGTATAAAAGAAGAAAATCTAATGACATGGCCTCCTTGTTCACCTGATCTGAACCCCATTGAGAACCTGTGGTCCATCATCAAATGTGAGATTTACAAGGAGGGAAAACAGTACACCTCTCTGAACAGTGTCTGGGAGGCTGTGGTTGCTGCTGCACGCAATGTTGATGGTGAACAGATCAAAACACTGACAGAATTCATGGATGGCAGGCTTTTGAGTGTCCTTGCAAAGAAAGGTGGTTATATTGGTTACTGATTTGTTTTTGAATGTCAGAAATGTATATTTGTGAATGTTGAGATGTTATATTGGTTTCACTGGTAAAAATAAATAATTGAAATGGGTATATATTTGTTTTTTGTTAAGTTGCCTAATAATTATGCACAGTAATAGTCACCTGCACACACAGATATCCCCCTAAAATAGCTATAACTAAAAACAAACTAAAAACTACTTCCAAAACTATTCAGCTTTGATATTAATGAGTTTTTTGGGTTCATTGAGAACATGGTTGTTGTTCAATAATAAAATTAATCCTCAAAAATACAACTTGCCTAATAATTCTGCACTCCCTGTACACAGAGGAAGGAATCACATCTCTCTCTCCCTGCAGCGTGTGAGCTACAGTGTCTGAAAATTTATTTCTCAGTGAGGGTATAAATATATTTCATTTCCCTGTTAATGTATATGAAACATGTTATGCAGAAATTTAAATAAAATACTTATAACTACTGGGTTTATGTTTTTAACTCCCCCCACACACGCAGGTTTTTTTCTCTCCTCAAACTCTGTCCGTAAAGTTTTATGCTCAGTAAGCACTTACCAGAGCCGGTTCCTGTGTTATTATTGTAAAACTACTGACTGCTCTGGGGGAGGGAGGGGGAAGCTCCCACGGACGGACGGCATGCTGCATATCATTAGTTCAAAAGACTTCATCTTTTCATGACCTCTCCTCCTGAATGTAAATCACTAAGGACTGACACCCAGCATAAGACGATTAGCAAGGATCGTATGCATTATCTAGCAGTGTGATAATGCATACGATCCTTGCTAAACGTCTTATGCTGGGTGTCAGTCCTTAGTGCAACAATAAACCATAATCTGGTACACAAAAAAGATCGATGCATATTACAATAATTCATAGTGACATTATCTGCTGTATATGCTAAGATGGGTCTGTTTTAATGCAACTAAGTTTATTCAATAAAAAGAATTTCTTGTTGGATATTCTGTTCTTGATAACACTTAAAAGTCTCACCGACACCTTTGATTTTTCCAACAAATCTATATAAACATTGACTTTCCATGATTCAGCAACATTTTGAAGAGGCAATCAGAAAACAACAAAAAATAAAAGAATATAACTATCTTATGTTTATGTCTACTCAATCAAGTAAGTGCATCAGTACCAGTCAAGCAAGAATCTAACCATCCTGCACCTTCCATTGAGAACTAATAAGTTTCTACTTTTTCTTTTCTAACAAAAATTATTGAGGTTTCTAAATTTTATAGGACAAAGGGACCAGAAAACAAAAACACACACACAAAAAAAAACCTGCGTTGTTGACTTCTTCCCCCCCCCCCTCCGCGCCACCCCCACACTACCAAATACCCAAAAGAACTATTTCCGAGTTTTTAAATGGGCTTATCATATACTCTATTTCGCTTGGCGAGAAACTTTTAATGAATTTTGACCATTTACTAAAAAATGTTACAATTTCGCCCTCTGAGTTTAGATCTGTGGCGAGTTGTTCAACTCTGTATTGTTTTTTAAGATAGTTTTTAACCTCGTTCACTGTGGGTATAAATCTAGTTTTCCATTTTTTAAAAATCAGATTTCTTGCGGCAAGAACTACTAGATTTAATATCTTAGCATCTCTAAAATCCTCCTTATTGTTTGACAAAAAAATTATGTTTGAAAAAGTAAATTTAAGAGGCTTTATTTTTACCACTTTTACTAACCAATACTCCGCCAATAGACTGCATTTTGGACATTTTTTGAAATCGGCATTATTCCATCTATACGCTTTATCTGGTGTATAATATATCTGATATATGAGCTTTGTATGGGACTCTCTCCACGTTTCAGATATAGTAGTGTTGCGTAGTAGCGTGAGTGAGGGATCTCATAATATGTATTTCCTTGTCTATGTTCATGGATAGTTGATCTGACCATTTTTGAGCTAATTTTTCAACGTTACTGAGGCCTTTCTGCGAGTTCAAGAGGGTATACCATGGAGAGATGGAGCCACGACCAGCCTTAATCAGGGCTGGCCATGGCTCCAGCTTCCCCCAAGTCCACTTCCAATTGTATTGGGCATGTAGCTGAGTAGTGTAATGCCTGGCTTGAAGATAGGCAAAAAAAACTTGATTACTAAGATTGAATTCCACTTTCAGTTCTTGGAAAGATTTAATGACTCCTGACTCTGAATGATGGAGCTGTGCAACCTGTTTGAGCCCTTGCTCCTGCCACTTTTTCAGGTGCGGAGCTTGGGATCCCTCTTGAAATTCTATATTACCTAAAAAGGTTTGATACCTGGGAATGTTGGTATTTATTCCCAGCAATGTGCCTATCTTCTTCCAGGCCTGAATTATTACATATACAGTTTTAAAATTTTTCACCTGTTTAGGTATTAAGTGGGTCGGTGTATGTAAGAGCGATACTGGCTTTAAAGGGAAGGTTACACTATTCTCTAACTTATTATCCGTAAAATAGTCAGCTTCTGCTACCCAGTCTGCTGCAGTGCGACCCAAAAAAACTAGATTGTAAAGATACAAGTTTGGAAGAGCCAGCCCAGCGAATTGCCTTGTTAGGTATAACCTATGCAAGGCGATTCTAGGTTTCCTTGACTGCCATATAAATTTCCGCAGAGCCGTGTTAAATTTCTTAATATCTTGCGTTTTTATAAAAAGCGGGAGGTTTTGAAGAGTATATGATATCTTTGGCAAAATTACCATTTTATATAGAGCAACACGCCCCGAAAGGGAGAGAGGTAGATTCTGCCAGTCTCTCATGAGTGAGATGGCACGTGCAAAGATTGGGGTGAAATTTAAGGAGTACCATTCCTGGGGGTCTGCCGAGACAAATATCCCCAGATATCTGAGCGATTCCCGAACTGTCTTAAATGGTTTATTTAAATATGACGTGTCGGTCTTCCTTAACCAAAGTAGTTCTGTTTTTTGTTTGTTCATTTTATACCCTGCGAATTGGCCAAATTGTTCAATTAAATTGAGAATTATTGGGATATTCCGAGAGGTATTAGAGACATAGACCAGCAGATCATCCGCATAAAGAGACACTTTTAACTCATGTTTGTTAATCCTAATACCTTCGATATGATTTCTGATTTTTGTGGCCATGGGTTCAATCGCTAGATCAAATAAAAGGGGGGAAAGCGGTCAGCCTGCTCAAATTCACTACTTGTTAGTGCCAACTTTTTTGTGAGTATGCACCTGATTGCCCCCCTTGTTTTCTGTGTGTCTTTTTTGGTACAGACGATATTGCACTATTAGGCGCTCTCTCCCTCTTTTATTACAACAGATCTACAACACTAATCTCAATTATTGAAGTTTGGGAGCGCTAAAAAAGCTTTAAAGACAATATGGAGATTTAAAATTAGCACAATATTTATTGCTGGTGGACAATCTAAAAACATATATAAATCAAAAAATCATAAAAAACAATAATATAAACAGTATAATCAGTCTAGGGTAGGATGAAGTAGTGCTAATATATTAAAGTATCCGTCTTGATAAAGCCAACCGGCGAAACGCGTAGACGCAACCATTACAGCTCACATATACCCTGCAGGATCTCAATCACAATTTGAGTACAGGGGAAGAAGAAAAGAAACAAACGGCCGTTTGTACACTAAGTATCGGAGGAACCGCCAAACACGCCGGAGCGTGTAGCGGAAGTATTCACCTGACTCGAAAGCCTGCTGCCAAATACTGACAGCCAGAGATATTTTGAACAGAAGGTGCTGAACCATCAGAGCCACACAGACTGAAATAGGCTCCGAGGAACCAAGCTTACAGGCTAGTCTTGTATCGTACAAGATTGGAGAGAGAAAAGGCATAAACATCTTCCTGGTAAGATAAACAAACAAACCGCCAGACACAGCAGGTGTCAGAAGACCCGGTAAGCTCATTAGAAACACTTGTTACAAATTGCATAAAAAAGACTGAAGTGTTACAAGGTTACCCCTCTAAGAAATAGCGGAAATTTATTGGACTACAAATATATTTTTATACTGGAAAAAGACTTTTAAACATCAAAGCAATTTTTATGAACATTTTATTTCTGACAATTAGTCAAGAAAATATCTTTTTAAAGACACTACATTTTCAGATGCAAATATAAGGTGGATTAAGGTGGTTACATAGCCATTGTTTAACTAGAGTGTTGCAATAATCTAGACGTAAAGGTTAAGATACAGAGAAACCCAAAAATATAAAGTTTAAAAGGGAGACGTCCCATACTTTAATATATTAGCACTACTTCATCCTACCCTAGACTGATTATACTGTTTATATTATTGTTTTTTATGATTTTTTTATTTATATATGTTTTTAGATTGTCCACCAGCAATAAATATTGTGCTAATTTTAAATCTCCATATTGTCTTTAAAGCTTTTTTAGCGCTCCCAAACTTCAATAATTGACTTTTGTTTGGTTTATACTAAAAATTGGTAATCATAGGGAAGATTACCTGTGAGGGAGCTTAAGGATAATAACTTGGCGCTTATCTTAAATTAAACCACGCAACTACAACACTAATCTGACAGATTCAGCGTACTGACTGCTGTACAAAGGTCAGCCTGCCTGTATGCACTACTTGTGAGTGCCGACTCTTTTGTGAGTATCCATTTGGCGGAAGTGTATAGTAATCATATCTATTTGATCTCAAATGATATCACACCATTAGGCGCTCTCTCTTTCACTTCTAATATTACAGATTATCCCTGCCTTGTGCCCTGTTCCAATCGGATAGTCTGTGACTCCTGCCCATGCATGACCAGTTTTGATGTTACCTGCGTACATAAATTGTTTACAAGATTTTAAAATGTATCTTGAAATCCGTATTGTTTCAGTGTAGTTAGAATGTGGTCGTGTCTGACTCAATCGAACGCTTTCTCGGCGTCGATCGCTATAATCGCAGCATCAGTTAGATTTTCCGCTATCTTCCTTTCACTGTTCTTAAAATAATCAATGGAAAAAAGAAGTTGTCTAATTTTAGATGAGGAGCTCCTTTTTACAAGAAACCCCACCTGATCCTTATGAATCACTTCCCCTAAACCTTTTTGCATTCTCTTGGCCATAATTGAAGCAAATATTTTGTAATCTGTGTTAAGCAATGCAATGGGTCTGTACGACTCTCTGCATTGTGGATCTTTGCCAGGTTTAGGTATTAGTATAGTATGTGATGCTAGGAAGCTAGGAGATATTTGATTGTTCTGTTGGAACAAATAATTAAAGAGAATAGTCAGATGCGGAGTGATTGCTTCATCTAGACTTTTATCAAATTCATTTTGCAATGAATCAGGGCCAGGCGCTTTCTCTCTTTTCAAAGCTTGAATTGCTTGGCTTACTTCCAGCTCTGTTATTGGAGCATTCAACACCAGGTTGAATTCAGGAGATATTTTCGTGAGTGCGATATCTTTCCAGAAACTCTCCTTTGTAATTGTATTTACTGGGTTCGCCGCATAAATTGCTTTATAGTATAGAAAAAAGGATTCAGATATTTCCTCAGGTGAGGTAAGCAATGTTTTATTAACTCGTATGGTTTCCACTGTTTTTGAAGATCTCGAATTCTTTACCAGTTTAGCCAGTAATTTGCCCGATTTGTTACCGAATTTATAAAAATTAGATTGGTATCTTAAATCTGCTTGTGTTGAGTTAAGAAGTAAAAAATGTCTCTGTCATCTTTAGCTTTAGTGTATTTTCTCCAATTCTCATCGGAAGATATATTTATATACCTATTATAAGCATTAATTACCATATCAATTACTTGTTTTTCCCTCCGGCGTGTTTCTTTTTTGATATTTGCCATATATGCGATTATATCCCCCCTCAATACCGCTTTTGCTGTCTCCCACAGAATCAGTGGACTCGCCACTGAGTCTTTGTTATTTCGAAAATAATCCTCCCACCTTTCCTTGAGCCACAGTCTGAATTTTGCATTCTTATTAAGATATTTTGGATAGTAAAACGCCTGTTTTTTAGAGCCAGTTTTCGAGTCAGGTATGTTTAATGTAATTGGTGGGTGGTCAGATAATAAGATTTCAGCTATATGTGCTTTGACCCCCTTGTGAAAGAGGCTATCATTAATTAGCATGAGATCAATTCTCGATAGAGATTTTGTTGTTTTAGAGCAACATGTGTACTTTCTACTATCGGGGTTCTGAACCCTCCAAATATCTCTAACTGCTAGGTTTCTCATGATGGATTTGAATAATTTGTTTTCCAATTTGTCCTTCTTGTTTATCTTCTGCTTCAACCCATATCTAAGTCTGTCAATTGGGGCTCGTGGGGACATGTTAAAGTCCCCTGCTATTATTATGTGACCTTCCGCCACTTGCAAGATTTTCGCTTGAAGAGAGTCCGAAAACCCATACTCAATTATGTTTGGTGCGTACAAATTGCATATAGTGTATATTGAATTTGAAATTTTCAATTTTAGGATTATAAATCTACTGTCTGGGTCAATCAATGTATCTAGTTTTTCATAGCTTAATTTCTTCCCAATCAGAATTGCAACTCCCTTGCTCCTATTGACTGAGGGTGCGAAGATGCATTCAGCCACCCAGGACGATTTCAGTTTTAGCGATTCCTCTGCGTTAAGGTGTGTTTCCTGGAGCAGTGCTATGAGGGACTTGGTTTTCTGTAAATGTGTCAGAATTGCTTTTCGTTTAATAGGTGATGCAATTCAGCCTATATTCCATGAGGTAATTTTAATTTATTTATTCCATGGGTTGTTCATGTATATCTAAGAAGCCAATGCTTATATGGAAATTACTCCTGAATTGACTGGGACACGCGGCGGGGGGGGGGGGGAGTGAGGGGCGGGAGAGCGGAAAAAAGGAAAATGGGGAAGAGAAAAAAAAACAAAAAAAAAACACCCCATACAATAAACAGTAAACTAAAACAATCCCTAATTCTTGCACTACATTTAGCATTTAGCCCCATGCTCTATTATCTTTTTTTCAGCATCAGCTACTGAGTAAAAAAAAAAGTTTGACCTTCAAGTGTAAGCTTAAGTCTTGCTGGGAAGATGACCGTAGCTTGCCATCCCATCTTCAGCATCCTACCACAAACCGGGGAGAGCTCCCTCCTCTTTGTGGAGGTTTCTATAGAAAAGTCTTGAAATAACAAAATTTTATTTCCGTTGTAGAAAATAGATTGATTCTTACAATAAAATTGGAGGAGCATCATTTTGTCCTGGTAGTTCAGGAATTTTGTTATGATTGGTCTGGGTCTGGCTATGTTAATTGAGGAATCGGGAGCCCTCCCCAGTCTGTGAACTCTTTCGATCGAAACGAGTGTTTGTGCTGGGGGGATTTTTAACAGTTGTGGTATAGTGTGCGTCATAACCTGCATAAGCTCTTCCTGTTTAGCCAATTCTGGGAAACCAATAATTCTGAGGTTGTTCCTCCTTGATCTATTTTCTAAATCTTCAACTTTAGCTTTTAATTTCAAGATCTCAGAGTGATGATCTTCGGTTTTAGAAAAATAAGCATTTGACGTATCCTCTAGATCTGAAATTCTCTGCTCTGCTTCTTGAATTCTTTTCGAGAACTGTCTGACCTCTAGGGTCAGTAAAGAGATATCCTGTCTGATTTCACTTTTTAA
Organism: Bombina bombina; assembly: GCF_027579735.1. Classification (NCBI taxonomy): domain Eukaryota; kingdom Metazoa; phylum Chordata; class Amphibia; order Anura; family Bombinatoridae; genus Bombina; species Bombina bombina. The sequence continues at coordinate 154,655,465 of NC_069502.1, forward strand.
TAGGTCAAATTTTGGAGTAATGGCCTCTAGTATACTTGCAACAAGATTTGTTGATTCATATGGATTCGATAGATTGTGGGACTTCGAGGGAGTTGTTTCTATAAGCGTGTCTGCCGGTGTCCCTGGCGGGATTTTATTCCTACGGTCCTTGTTCTTGGCTGCCATGCCCGGAATATTTTTTCCCGTGAGTGATGGTGAACTGATATATTTATCCATACACGATAGGAGAAGTATATACAAAGTTACGTGCAAAAAAAACTAAGGCCTAGATTTGGAGTTTGGCGGTAGATGGGCTGTTAACGCTCCGCGGGCTTTTTTCTGGCCGCACCATAAAATTAACTCTGGTATCGAGAGTTCAAAAAAATGCTGCGTTAGGCTCCAAAAAAGGAGCGTAGAGCATTTTTACCGCAAATGCAACTCTCGATACCAGAGTTGCTTACGGACGCGGCCAGCCTCAAAAATGTGCTCGTGCACGATTCTCCCATAGGAAACAATGGGGCTGTTTGAGCTGAAAAAAAACCTAACACCTGCAAAAAAGCAGCGTTCAGCTCCTAACGCAGCCCCATTGTTTCCTATGGGGAAACACTTCCTACGTCTGCACCTAACACTCTAACATGTACCCCGAGTCTAAACACTCCTAACCTTACACTTATTAACCCCTAATCTGCCGCCCCTGCTATCGCTGACCCCTGCATATTATTATTAACCCCTAATCTGCCGCTCCGTAAACCGCTGCTACTTACATTATCCCTATGTACCCCTAATCTGCTGCCCCTAACACCGCCGACCCCTATATTATATTTATTAACCCCTAATCTGCCCCCCACAACTTCGCCGCCAGCTACTTACAATAATTAACCCCTAATCTGCCGAGCGGACCTGAGCGCTACTATAATAAAGTTATTAACCCCTAATCCGCCTCACTAACCCGATCATAAATAGTATTAACCCCTAATCTGCCCTCCCTAACATCGCCGACACCTAACTTCAATTATTAACCCCTAATCTGACGACCGGAGCTCATCGCTACTATAATAAATGGATTAACCCCTAAAGCTAAATCTAACCCAAACACTAACACCCCCCTAACTTAAATATAATTTAAATCTAACGAAATTAATTAACTCTTATTAAATAAATTATTCCTATTTAAAGCTAAATACTTACCTGTAAAATACATCCTAATATAGCTACAATATAAATTATAATTATATTGTAGCTATTTTAGGATTAATATTTATTTTACAGGCAACTTGGTAATTATTTTAACCAGGTACAATAGCTATTAAATAGTTAAGAACTATTTAATAGTTACCTAGTTAAAATAATTACAAAATTACCTTTAAAATAAATCCTAACCTAAGTTATAATTAAACCTAACACTACCCTATCAATAAATTAATTAAATAAAATACCTACAATTACCTACAATTAACCTAACACTACACTATCAATAAATAAATTAAATACAATTGCTACAAATAACTACAATTACATAAACTAACTAAAGTACCAAAAATAAAAAAGAACTAAGTTACAAAAAATAAAAAAATATTTACAAACATAAGAAAAATATTACAACAATTTTAAACTAATTACACCTACTCTAAGCCCCCTAATAAAATAACAAAGACCCCCAAAATAAAAAAATTCCCTACCCTATTCTAAATTAATAGAGTTAAAAGCTCTTTTACCTTACCAGCCCTGAACAGGGCCCTTTGCGGGGCATGCCCCAAGAAAATCAGCTCTTTTGCCTGTAAAAAAAAACATACAATACCCCCCCCCCCAACATTACAACCCACCACCCACATACCCCTAATCTAACCCAAACCCCCCTTAAATAAACCTAACACTAAGCCCCTGAAGATCTTCCTACCTTGTCTTCACCATCCAGGTATCACCGATCCGTCCTGGCATCCGGTGCTGAAGAGGTCCAGAAGAGGCTCCAAAGTCTTCCTCCTATCCGGCAAGAAGAGGACATCCGGACCGGCAAACATCTTCTCCAAGCGGCATCTTCGATCTTCTTCCATCCGGTGCGGAGCGGGTCCATCTTGAAGCAGCCGACGCGGATCCATCCTCTTCTTCCGGCGTCTCCCGACGAATGACGGTTCCTTTAAGGGACGTCATCCAAGATGGCGTCCCTCGAATTCCGATTGGCTGATAGTATTCTATCAGCCAATCGGAATTAAGGTTGGAATATTCTGATTGGCTGATGGAATCAGCCAATCAGAATCAAGTTCAATCCGATTGGCTGATCCAATCAGCCAATCAGATTGAGCTCGCATTCTATTGGCTGTTCCGATCAGCCAATAGAATGCGAGCTCAATCTGATTGGCTGATTGGATCAGCCAATTGGATTGAACTTGATTCTGATTGGCTGATTCCATCAGCCAATCAGAATATTCCTACCTTAATTCCGATTGGCTGATAGAATACTATCAGCCAATCGGAATTCGAGGGACGCCATCTTGGATGACGTCCCTTAAAGGAACCGTCATTCGTCGGGAGACGCCGGAAGAAGAGGATGGATCCGCGTCGGCTGCTTCAAGATGGACCCGCTCCGCACCGGATGGAAGAAGATCGAAGATGCCGCTTGGAGAAGATGTTTGCCGGTCCGGATGTCCTCTTCTTGCCGGATAGGAGGAAGACTTTGGAGCCTCTTCTGGACCTCTTCAGCACCGGATGCCAGGACGGATCGGTGATACCTGGATGGTGAAGACAAGGTAGGAAGATCTTCAGGGGCTTAGTGTTAGGTTTATTTAAGGGGGGTTTGGGTTAGATTAGGGGTATGTGGGTGGTGGGTTGTAATGTTGGGGGGGGGTATTGTATGTTTTTTTTTACAGGCAAAAGAGCTGATTTTCTTGGGGCATGCCCCCAAAGGGCCCTGTTCAGGGCTGGTAAGGTAAAAGAGCTTTTAACTCTATTAATTTAGAATAGGGTAGGGAATTTTTTTATTTTGGGGGTCTTTGTTATTTTATTAGGGGGGTTAGAGTAGGTGTAATTAGTTTAAAATTGTTGTAATATTTTTCTTATGTTTGTAAATATTTTTTTATTTTTTGTAACTTAGTTCTTTTTTATTTTTGGTACTTTAGTTAGTTTATGTAATTGTAGTTATTTGTAGCAATTGTATTTAATTTATTTATTGATAGTGTAGTGTTAGGTTAATTGTAGGTAATTGTAGATATTTTATTTAATTAATTTATTGATAGGGTAGTGTTAGGTTTAATTATAACTTAGGTTAGGACTTATTTTACAGGTAATTTTGTTATTATTTTAACTAGGTAACTATGAAATAGTTCTTAACTATTTAATAGCTATTGTACCTGGTTAAAATAATTACAAAGTTACCTGTAATATAAATATTAATCCTAAAATAGCTACAATGTAATTATAATTTATATTGTAGCTATATTAGGGTTTATTTTACAGGTAAGTATTTAGCTTTAAATAGGAATAATTTATTTAATAAGAGTTAATTAATTTCGTTAGATTAAAATTATATTTAACTTAGGGGGGTGTTAGTGTTAGGGTTAGACTTAGCTTTAGGGGTTAATCCATTTATTATAGTAGCGGTGAGCTCCGGTCGTCAGATTAGGGGTTAATAATTGAAGTTAGGTGTCGGCGATGTTAGGGAGGGCAGATAAGGGGTTAATACTATTTATGATAGGGTTAGTGAGGCGGATTAGGGGTTAATAACTTTATTATAGTAGCGCTCAGGTCCGCTCGGCAGATTAGGGGTTAATAAGTGTAGGCAGGTGGAGGCGACGTTAAGGGGGGCAGATTAGGGGTTAATAAATATAATATAGGGGTCGGCGGTGTTAGGGGCAGCAGATTAGGGGTACATAAGGATAACGTAGGTGGCGGCGCTTTGCGGTCGGCAGATCAGGGGTTAATTATTGTAAGTAGCTGGCGGCGACGTTGTGGGGGGCAGGTTAGGGGTTAATAAATATAATATAGGGGTCGGCGGTGTTAGGGGCAGCAGATTAGGGGTACATAGGTATAACGTAGGTTGCGGTCGGCAGATTAGGGGTTAAAAAAATGTAATCGAGTTGCGGCGATGTCGGGGGACCTCAGTTTAGGGGTACATAGGTAGTTTATGGGTGTTAGTGTACTTTAGGGTACAGTAGTTAAGAGCTTTATGAACCGGCGTTAGCCCAGAAAGCTCTTAACTCCTGCTATTTTCCTGCGGCTGGAGTTTTGTCGTTAGCGCTCTAACGCTCACTTCAGAAATGACTCTAAATACCGGCGTTAGGAAGATCCCATTGAAAAGATAGGATACGCAATTGACGTAAGGGGATCTGCGGTATGGAAAAGTCGCGGCTGAAAAGTGAGCGTTAGACCCTTTAATCACTGACTCCAAATACCGGCGTTAGCCTAAAACCAGCGTTAGGAGCCTCTAACGCTGGTTTTCACGGCTAACGCCGAACTCTAAATCTAGGCCTAAGTGACTTAGGTAGTTAAAGTGCTAGTTAAAGGAAAGGAGGGGAGGAAAAAAAAAAAAAGGGGAGGGAGGAAAGTGCTTAAGTCGTGAAGGAGTGTAGTGCCACAAAAGTGATATGTGAAAGACAAGAGCAAAGAGAAAAAAAAAAAAAAAAGACCCAACGTGCCTCTTCAAAAATAAGATTAAAGTGAAGTATAGTGAAGTGATAAAAATTAAGGGCCCTCTTTAGGGCCAAGATATGCCAAGGTGTTAGATGTGTTCTAGAGCCAGAAACCAAGGACACAAGGATTTTAGCGCTTTGGAACCTTAGTCTAGACTAGGTGTTTACCTTCAGTACCCTCGCTGTTGGGCTGTCAGCAAAAATTAGGCTCCTATCATAACAAACCAAATATGTTTGCTGTGTATGTTCAACCTAGGTGTATTCCACGGCCAACTAAGAAACTGTAAGATGGTCTATGCGAACACCTAGGTTCCCCTGCTGCTCCTGATTACTGTACGTATCAGAGGAGAACTTTTATAATGTTTTATGAATTAAAAATACATCATATTAGATATGTTCCTTAGATAAGAAAGTGTACCAATTGTTAAGCCCCTGGGGGGTAGGTTGCGACTGCCAGTCCCTGGCCTCTAGATAGACTGTTTTAGAATTTTTCCCTAGAGTGAAAGATAATAGATAATCCAGTTGAGATTCATTAGACCATGGCTCTCTGTCTTTCCCACAATTAGCTAAAAGTCCTTAAACTGAGTTTTCCAATATTATACCGTTAAACCGATTTTTTTTTTCTCTTTCTCCCTCTCCCTCCTTCTCCCTTCCTTTCCCCTCCTCACCCCTCTGCCCCCTTTCCTTCCCCTCTCTCTCTCCCTTTCTTTAATAGGTAAACCAACCTGTATTCACATCAATTTGCAAGATCCAGGACTTTAACCCCTGCATCTGCCCATCAGTGTCACTGGCAGTTCAGTGTAGAAAAATAGCTCCTAATAGTCACAGTGAATACTGAGAGGCAGTATGGCTGGGCCAAGTCCTAAATGCCTCAGAAGCACTCTGAGTTACTTCAATACTATTACTGAGTCATGTACCTTAACCTTTACACAGAGTATTTCAGATCTATGTACATAATACTGGATTATTAATGCCAGTACCAGAGAATGAAATGCTTAATAACATCAAAAATTTGCTATAAAATGATGAAACCACTTTAGCTCTTGCTTACCTCCTATAACAATGTATTGCTCCTATACCTATATAAGATCGTGTGCCTTAATTTCTATACCTTACTTTTAAGATTTGCACAGTTCAACAGTGTGTTGATAGAAAAACCAGATATTTCCTTCCTCTTTTTTTTCTCACATCACTGAGCTAGATCAGGAGCTTTTAACCCTGCAATTTGCCTATCAGCATTACTAAATAAAAATGTATGGTTTGAACAACCCTTAGTGATAACAACGATTTCTGTGTGACAGTAAACTAAACCAGATCCTGTTTGTCTCAAAAGGAATGCAGATTATTTGGGTACATTGGTTAAATCTTATATCTTAACCCTTACACAGCATATTTCACTTTTGTACAATACATGGTAAATTGACGTATAAGCCAGCTATTGTTCACTTCGCCAGTTATCTCCTGAATTTCTGACCCTGCTGGCACCTATTTGTGTTTTTAACAGCTTAAACAAACAGCAAAACAAAAAAAAGTCTAAGCAAACAGCGAAAAAAAACAAAAAAAAAACAAAAAAACAATATTTGTAAGAGCTGAGGCCTGCTAGTGTCAGTAATTTACTGAGGGGGTGATAGAGCAGAGTTATATCTTATTTGCCTCGAAGGGGTTAGCTAGTTTCAAGGTGTCAAAGTTCAAACCTTGAGTTCTTTTTTCCCCTTTTTTCCTTTTCAAAAACACAGTTAAACCATACTTAAACACTGTTCTCCTGCCCAGATTGGTAAAAGTTCCAGACCTAGGGGTAGGCAATTAGCTGGTCCCCACCCGAGTTCTTTTGTCTTTCTAGGCCGTATTAGATTCGACCAACCTTCCTTTTCGGCCAGCTGGAGTGTGTGAACACAGTGACAGCCGCCCGCACTTACCCGTCTTCACCATGTGGCTCTGTGTTTGTGTCAGTTCCTGGTAAACAGCCAGCGTGTTTTCTATAGCCAGATTCTGCTTTACTCACTGCTCAGTGCTGGTCCCAGGCGTCGGTTTGTTTACCTCGGTTCCCGAGGCTTTTTGCCGCTCCCTTGCCCCTTGACTCAGCTACTTGTTTTGCAGGAACCACCTCGCAGCATCAGTGGGGGAGAACCGCAATCGCTGGAAGGGGTGCTTTCTCTTTGGAGTTGCCTCTCGCGGGAACTGGGGCAGTCAGGAACTTGCGCTGCTCAATCCCCACACGCAGCACCGGTGGGTGGGGAGAACAGCTGTTCCTGCAGAGCCTCGTGTTGACTGCCGGAACTACTTCGACCCGATACCCTCGAGTCACAAAGACCTCCGCGATGTTTGGGAATCAGGTAGCAGGGTAAGTTTCGGGTGGCCGCCACTGCGTCAAGGCTGTACTTGTATGTGTAGTCTCTGGGCTTCTTGCCCCACTCAATTGGCAGGATTATGAGTGGGAGGCCCACCTTCGATTTTCCCGTTCCTTCCACCTAAAGGGGAGCTTACATGGGTAGCCTGCCAAATGATGTAAGCTCTTGGTGGGACAGATCTTATTTAGCGCAGTTGAATCTTGCGCTGCCGGGGTAGCACCAAATGGATGTTTTTCTTGTGCTGTAGCAAAGCTTCCCCAAGTCCAGGGGAGAGCCAGGCGCGAAAAACCGCCAAGAACCAAGCTACAGGGAGTGATAGCCTGGAGCAGGCTCTCTTACTCCAGACTCCTCCTCTTTCCCAGAAATGCAATTTTAAGTAACTTTCTAATTTACTACTATTATCAATTTTTCTTCATTCTCGTGGTATCTTTATTTGAAAAGAAAGAAAGTTAGCTTAAGAGCCAGCCCATTTTTGGTTCAGACCCTGGATAGCGCTTGCTAAATGTACCCAGGGTGCTGAACCAAAAATGGGCTGACTCCTCAGCTTACATTCCTGTTTTTTCAAATAAAGATACTAACGGCTAGATTTGGAGTTTGGCGGTAAAAGGGCTGTTAACGCTCCGCGGGTTTTTTTCTGGCCGCACCATAAATTTAACTCTGGTATCGAGAGTTCAAACAAATGCTGCGTTAGGCTCCAAAAAAGGAGCGTAGAGCATTTTTACCGCAAATACAACTCTCGATACCAGAGTTGCTTACGGACGCGGCCGGCCTCAAAAACGTGCTCGTGCACGATTCTCCCATAGGAAACAATGGGGCTGTTTGAGCTGAAAAAAAACCTAACACCTGCAAAAAAGCAGCGTTCAGCTCCTAACGCAGCCCCATTGTTTCCTATGGGGAAACACTTCCTACGTCTGCACCTAACACTCTAACATGTACCCCGAGTCTAAACACCCCTAACCTTACACTTATTAACCCCTAATCTGCCGCCCCCGCTATCGCTGACCCCTGCATTACACTTTTAACCCCTAATCTGCCGCTCCGTAAACCGCCGCCACCTACGTTATCCCTATGTACCCCTAATCTGCTGCCCTAACATCGCCGACCCCTATGTTATATTTATTAACCCCTAATCTGCCCCCCACAACGTCGCCGACACCTACCTACACTTATTAACCCCTAATCTGCCGACCGGACCTGAGCGCTACTATAATAAAGTTATTAACCCCTAATCCGCCTCACTAACCCTATCATAAATAGTATTAACCCCTAATCTGCCCTCCCTAACATCGCCGACACCTACCTTCAATTATTAACCCCTAATCTGCCGACCGGAGCTCACCGCTATTCTAATAAATGTATTAACCCCTAAAGCTAAGTCTAACCCTAACACTAACACCCCCCTAACTTAAATATAATTTTTATCTAACGAAATAAATGAACTCTTATTAAATAAATGATTCCTATTTAAAGCTAAATACTTACCTGTAAAATAAATCCTAATATAGCTACAATATAAATTACATTTATATTATAGCTATTTTAGGATTAATATTTATTTTACAGGTAACTTTGTATTTATTTTAACCAGGTACAATAGCTATTAAATAGTTAAGAACTATTTAATAGTTACCTAGTTAAAATAATTACAAATTTACCTGTAAAATAAATCCTAACCTAAGATATAATTAAACCTAACACTACACTATCAATAAATAAATTAAATAAACTACCTACAATTACCTACAATTAACCTAACACTACACTATCAATAAATTAATTAAACACAATTGCTACAAATAAATACAATTAAATAAACTATCTAAAGTACAAAAAATAAAAAAGAACTAAGTTACAGAAAATAAAAAAATATTTACAAACATAAGAAAAATATTACAACAATTTTAAACTAATTACACCTACTCTAAGCCCCCTAATAAAATAACAAAGACCCCCAAAATAAAAAATTCCCTACCCTATTCTAAATTTAAAAAGTTACAAGCTCTTTTACCTTACCAGCCCTGAACAGGGCCCTTTGCGGGGCATGCCCCAAGAAGTTCAGCTCTTTTGCCTGTAAAAGAAAACATACAATACCCCCCCCCAACATTACAACCCACCACCCACATACCCCTAATCTAACCCAAACCCCCCTTAAATAAACCTAACACTAAGCCCCTGATGATCTTCCTACCTTGTCTTCACCATGCCAGGTTCACCGATCCGTCCTGGCTCCAAGATCTTCATCCAACCCAAGCGGGGGCTAGACATCCACTGAAGAAGTCCAGAAGAGGGTCCAAAGTCTTCCTCCTATCCGGCAAGAAGAGGACATCCGGACCGGCAAACATCTTCTCCAAGCGGCATCTTCTATGTTCTTCCATCCGATGACGACCGGCTCCATCTTGAAGACCTCCAGCGCGGATCCATCCTCTTCTTCCGACGACTAGACGACGAATGACGGTTCCTTTAAGGGACGTCATCCAAGATGGCGTCCCTCGAATTCCGATTGGCTGATAGGATTTTATCAGCCAATCGGAATTAAGGTAGGAATTTTCTGATTGGCTGATGGAATCAGCCAATCAGAATCAAGTTCAATCCGATTGGCTGATCCAATCAGCCAATCAGATTGAGCTCGCATTGTATTGGCTGATCGGAACAGCCAATAGAATGCGAGCTCAATCTGATTGGCTGATTGGATCAGCCAATCGGATTGAACTTGATTCTGATTGGCTGATTCCATCAGCCAATCAGAAAATTCCTACCTTAATTCCGATTGGCTGATAGAATCCTATCAGCCAATCGGAATTCGAGGGACGCCATCTTGGATGACGTCCCTTAAAGGAACCGTCATTCGTCGTCTAGTCGTCGGAAGAAGAGGATGGATCCGCGCTGGAGGTCTTCAAGATGGAGCCGGTCGTCATCGGATGGAAGAACATAGAAGATGCCGCTTGGAGAAGATGTTTGCCGGTCCGGATGTCCTCTTCTTGCCGGATAGGAGGAAGACTTTGGACCCTCTTCTGGACTTCTTCAGTGGATGTCTAGCCCCCGCTTGGGTTGGATGAAGATCTTGGAGAAAGGACGGATCGGTGAACCTGGCATGGTGAAGACAAGGTAGGAAGATCATCAGGGGCTTAGTGTTAGGTTTATTTAAGGGGGGTTTGGGTTAGATTAGGGGTATGTGGGTGGTGGGTTGTAATGTTGGGGGGGGGGGTATTGTATGTTTTCTTTTACAGGCAAAAGAGCTGAACTTCTTGGGGCATGCCCCGCAAAGGGCCCTGTTCAGGGCTGGTAAGGTAAAAGAGCTTGTAACTTTTTAAATTTAGAATAGGGTAGGGAATTTTTTATTTTGGGGGTCTTTGTTATTTTATTAGGGGGCTTAGAGTAGGTGTAATTAGTTTAAAATTGTTGTAATATTTTTCTTATGTTTGTAAATATTTTTTTATTTTCTGTAACTTAGTTCTTTTTTATTTTTTGTACTTTAGATAGTTTATTTAATTGTATTTATTTGTAGCAATTGTGTTTAATTAATTTATTGATAGTGTAGTGTTAGGTTAATTGTAGGTAATTGTAGGTAGTTTATTTAATTATTTTATTGATAGGGTAGTGTTAGGTTTAATTATATCTTAGGTTAGGATTTATTTTACAGGTAAATTTGTAATTATTTTAACTAGGTAACTATTAAATAGTTCTTAACTATTTAATAGCTATTGTACCTGGTTAAAATAAATACAAAGTTACCTGTAAAATAAATATTAATCCTAAAATAGCTATAATATAAATGTAATTTATATTGTAGCTATATTAGGATTTATTTTACAGGTAAGTATTTAGCTTTAAATAGGAATCATTTATTTAATAAGAGTTAATTTATTTCGTTAGATAAAATTTATATTTAACTTAGGGGGGTGTTAGTGTTAGACTTAGCTTTAGGGGTTAATACATTTATTAGAATAGCGGTGAGCTCCGGTCGGCAGATTAGGGGTTAATAATTGAAGGTAGGTGTCGGCGATGTTAGGGAGGGCAGATTAGGGGTTAATACTATTTATGATAGGGTTAGTGAGGCGGATTAGGGGTTAATAACTTTATTATAGTAGCGCTCAGGTCCGCTCGGAAGATTAGGGGTTAATAAGTGTAGGTAGGTGTCGGCGACGTTGTGGGGGGCAGATTAGGGGTTAATAAATATAACATAGGGGTCGGCGATGTTAGGGGCAGAAGATTAGGGGTACATAGGGATAACGTAGGTGGCGGCGATTTGCGGTCGGAAGATTAGGGGTTAATTATTTTAAGTAGCTTGCGGCGACGTTGTGTGGGGCAAGTTAGGGGTTAATAAATATAATATAGGGGTCGGCGGGGTTAGGGGCAGCAGATTAGGGGTACATAAGTATAACGTAGGTGGCGGTCGGCAGATTAGGGGTTAAAAATTTTAATCGAGTGGCGGCGATGTGGGGGGACCTCGGTTTAGGGGTACATAGGTAGTTTATGGGTGTTAGTGTAGTTTAGGGTACAGTAGTTAAGAGCTTTATGAACCGGCGTTAGCCAGAAAGCTCTTAACTCCTGCTATTTTCAGGCGGCTGGAATCTTGTCGTTAGAGCTCTAACGCTCACTGCAGAAACGACTCTAAATACCAGCGTTAGAAAGATCCCATTGAAAAGATAGGCTACGCAAATGGCGTAGGGGGATCTGCGGTATGGAAAAGTCGCGGCTGCAAAGTGAGCGTTAGACCCTTTAATCACTGACTCCAAATACCAGCGGGCGGCCAAAACCAGCGTTAGGAGCCTCTAACGCTGGTTTTGACGGCTACCGCCGAACTCTAAATCTAGGCCTAAGAGAACAAAGAACAATTAATAATAGAAGTTAATTAGAATGTTGCTTTATATTGAATGCTCTATCTGAATCATGAAAGAAAGAAAAAAATGGGTTTCATATCCTTTTAAAAAAAAAGTTGAGTAACTATATTTTACATTATTGTGAGATAAATATATACAAGGAACATATCAGCAATGACTGAAATGAACATAAATGCATTTCAATTTTGAATAGAAGGTAGGATTTACCATCACTAAAAATAAAGTTGAGTTTTAGTTTGCGCCTCTGAACCAATAGCTGTGCGTGTCAGCTGACAGTGTTCTGTATGGTAGCACAGCTATTGGATTAGAGGTGCAAATGTCACCTCATTGGTAGAAGAGCGCTGTGCTGTCGATGGCTTGAGCTACTTTAATTAGTAAGCAAATAGTAAATTGGACCACTGGCGCTCCTATGGCTGAGTTATATACAGAAAGTTCCTGAGGCCGATCTGAAGTTACAGCAGTCAATGAGGCCAGATCCTGATATCAGAAATATTTATGTTAAGACTGAGGATGAGAAGCCAGCAACTAACAAAGCCAGGGGTCAAGTTGAGCGGGAATGCATGGGAATGGGGTTCCTGCACTATTTGTGCAGGAGAGACTAAGTTCCCCCTGGGCAGAGAACAGAAACACTTCAGTAAAAACTGCTGCTGCTGCTGCTGCTGGTGGTGGTGGGAAGAGCTGGAGCACAGTCTGGTTAGAGGGATAGTTATATCCTCTAGTAATGGGCAGTAACACCTCCTACAATACACTAAATGCAAACATGTCAGTAGTCCTGCTGTGTGATTACCCAGCACTGTGTGGAACACATGGTGCTTATATTTCTGTGTGGCTTGCTTTGGGGTTATTTAGCTCCCCTCAGCAGAAATAGGACTATTGCACCTTAAGTGGGTTAAACTCTGTGACAGTCGTCTCAGACCCAAAGGCAACCATCACACCCTTCATTGGATTTGCTTTGCTTTCATTTACCAAAATGTATAGATTATCTACATATAAATACAGTGTGTGTGTATTTAAGTGTGTGAGTGTGCATAAAACAATATTAATTGCGAGGGGGTGGAAGTCTTGGTGAGTTCCCACACTTTTTTTTTGTAGGACTTGACCCCTACAAAGCCTAACAAGAGAGCCAGCACAGCTATCCCTCCACTGCAGATTTATTTTCATAATGTTCATGTCTTTATCAAATATAAATGAATGATGTGCCGAATAACGGAAAATAAAATATACCCACAGTGAGTTCATCGTTTGATATGCCAGACTGTACTTTTGGAACATGAAGTGAATTAACTCCTTACACTCAAAGACTCCAAATTCTGATCACAGAGTCTTCCAGGCAACTAAATATCTCTGAGGACGCAAAAAAAAACAAAGAAAAAAATAATCAGCCTTTCTCTTAAAAAAAAAAACTGTCAACACTGAGCTCTCTCTCCATATAATGTACCTGCTAACTGGAAGTTATTTATTATTTCATTTAAAATTCTACATTTTAGCTTTTTGGAAGCGTGAAAAGATGATAAATGTGGAATTATAAAATGCATGTTTGAAATAGTTAGGAACTAATGATTCCCATGTAGAAGCTTAAGAAAATTACAAACGAAAAATAATATTATTTTCCCATATATAGGTATCTGTGCAAACTAAAATCGTTTTCTAAAAGTGCTTGTAATGGATAAAAAAGTATTGTTTTTGTGGGTGCGTTATGAAAATGCACTGAAGATGATGTGTAAATGCAATGAATGCAATTTTATATTGTGCTCCTCTTTTTGTGCTACTCAAATGCTTGCAACTTAGAGTCCCGAATGCAGCTTGAGGGCCCGTGTTTCTGGCAAGCCTAAACAACAGTTATGAAGCGGCGGTCTAAAGACTGCTGCTCCATAACCTGTCCGCCTGAGATCGCCACAATTCAATCCGATCAGGTTGATTGACACCCCCCTGCTGGCGGCCAATTGGCCGGAATCTGCAGGGGGCGGCGTTGCATCAGTAGCTCACAAGAGCTGCTGGTGCAATGCTGAATACGGAGAGCGTATTGCTCTCCGCATTCAGCTAGGTCTGTCTGACCTGATCCGCACTATAGGATCAGGTCCGACAGACCTTTGATAAATAGGCCTCTTAGGGTGAAAACAATTAATTCTATTACTTTTGTTATTATCTTTAATGCTTCTACTATGTATTATTTATTTGTATTATTGAAAGTGTTGAGACATGTCACACATTTGTCCTTATGTTCTTCTCTATAATTGTTATACATACAAATTTACACATATTGACTAACCTTATATTTCTGAGTATTTATATGCATGTAATACTTTTCTTTAGAAGATGTGGATTGCTGATATGGTAACATTTGTCTTCTTAAAAGGGCATGAAACACACATTTTATTCTGTCATGATTCAGACAGAGCATGAGATTTTAAACAACTTTCCAATTAATTTCTATTACCTACTTTGTTTTGTTCTTTGTGTATCCTTTGTTGAAAATGATACATAGGTAGGCTATAAAGCTGCTGGTGGCTGCACAAATATGCTTAATGTTATTGGTTCCCCAATGCGTTTAGCTAGCTCCCAGTAGTGTACCGCTGATTCTTCAACTAAGGAAACCAAGAGAATGAAGCAAATTAGATAAAAGTAAATTGGAAAGTTGTTTAAAATTGTATGCTCTATCTGAACCATGAAAGAAGAAAAAAAACCAGAATTTATGCTTACCTGATAAATTACTTTCTCCAACGGTGTGTCCGGTCCACGGCGTCATCCTTACTTGTGGGATATCTCTTCCCCAACAGGAAATGGCAAAGAGTCCCAGCAAAGCTGGCCATATAGTCCCTCCTAGGCTCCGCCCACCCCAGTCATTCAACCGACGGACAGGAGGAAATATATATAGGAGAAACCATATGGTACCGTGGTGACTGTAGTTAGAGAAAATAATTCATCACACCTGATTAAAAAACCAGGGCGGGCCATGGACCGGACACACCGTTGGAGAAAGTAATTTATCAGGTAAGCATAAATTCTGTTTTCTCCAACATTGGTGTGTCCGGTCCACGGCGTCATCCTTACTTGTGGGAACCAATACCAAAGCTTTAGGACACGGATGAAGGGAGGGAGCAAATCAGGTTACCTAAACGGAAGGCACCATAGCTTGCAAAACCTTTCTCCCAAAAATAGCCTCCGAAGAAGCAAAAGTATCAAATTTGTAAAATTTGGCAAAAGTGTGCAGTGAAGACCAAGTCGCTGCCTTACATATCTGGTCAACAGAAGCCTCGTTCTTGAAGGCCCATGTGGAAGCCACAGCCCTAGTGGAGTGAGCTGTGATTCTTTCAGGAGGCTGCCGTCCGGCAGTCTCATAAGCCAATCGGATGATGCTTTTAAGCCAAAAGGAAAGAGAGGTAGAAGTCGCTTTTTGACCTCTCCTTTTACCAGAATAAACAACAAACAAGGAAGATGTTTGTCTGAAATCTTTTGTAGCCTCTAAATAGAATTTTAGAGCACGGACTACGTCCAAATTGTGTAACAAACGTTCCTTCTTTGAAACTGGATTCGGACATAAAGAAGGTACAACTATCTCCTGGTTAATATTTTTGTTAGAAACAACCTTAGGAAGAAAACCAGGCTTAGTACGCAAAACCACCTTATCTGCATGGAACACCAGATAGGGCGGAGAACACTGCAGAGCAGATAACTCTGAAACTCTTCTAGCAGAAGAAATTGCAACCAAAAACAAAACTTTCCAAGATAGTAACTTAATATCTATGGAATGTAAAGGTTCAAACGGAACCCCTTGAAGAACTG
This sequence comes from Bombina bombina, assembly GCF_027579735.1. NCBI lineage: Eukaryota > Metazoa > Chordata > Amphibia > Anura > Bombinatoridae > Bombina > Bombina bombina. The sequence goes on from NC_069502.1 coordinate 154,671,038, forward strand.
AAAGAACTAGATTTAGACTCCAGGGAGGAGTCAAAGGTCTGTAAACAGGCTTGATCCTAACCAGAGCCTGAACAAATGCTTGAACATCTGGCACAGCTGCCAGTCTTTTGTGTAGTAAGACAGATAAAGCAGAGATCTGTCCCTTTAGAGAACTTGCAGATAATCCTTTCTCCAAACCTTCTTGTAGAAAGGAGAGAATCTTAGGAATTTTTATCTTATTCCATGGGAATCCCTTGGATTCACACCAACAGATATATCTTTTCCATATTTTATGGTAAATCTTTCTAGTTACCGGTTTTCTGGCCTGAACCAGAGTATCTATCACAGAATCTGAAAACCCACGCTTCGATAGAATCAAGCGTTCAATCTCCAAGCCGTCAGCTGGAGGGAGACCAGATTTGGATGTTCGAATGGACCCTGAACAAGAAGGTCCTGTCTCAAAGGTAGCTTCCATGGTGGAACCGATGACATATTCACCAGGTCTGCATACCAAGTCCTGCGTGGCCACGCAGGAGCTATCAAGATCACCGAGGCCCTCTCCTGATTGATCCTGGCTACCAGCCTGGGAATGAGAGGAAACGGTGGAAATACATAAGCTAGGTTGAAGGTCCAAGGTGCTACTAGTGCATCTACTAGAGTCGCCTTGGGATCCCTGGATCTGGACCCGTAGCAAGGAACCTATACGCAACGGTCGTCATGTTGTCTGATTGGAACCTTATGAATCTGGCCTTTGCTAGTTGAGGCCAAGCCCTGAGAGCATTGAATATCGCTCTCAGTTCCAGAATGTTTATCGGGAGAAGAGACTCTTCCCGAGACCATAGACCCTGAGCTTTCAGGGATTCCCAGACCGCGCCCCAGCCCACTAGACTGGCGTCGGTCTTGACAATGACCCACTCTGGTCTGCGGAAGCTCATTCCCTGGGACAGATGGTCCAGGGTCAGCCACCAACGGAATGAATCTCTGGTCTTCTGATCTACTTGAATCATTGGAGACAAGTCTGTATAGTCCCCATTCCACTGTTTCAGCATGCACAGTTGTAATGGTCTTAGATGAATTCGTGCAAAAGGAACTATGTCCATTGATGCAACCATCAACCCTACTACTTCCATGCACTGCGCTATGGAAGGACGTGGAACAGAATGAAGAACTTGACAAGCGCTTAGAAGTTTTGACTTTCTGACTTCTGTCAGGAAAATCCTCATTTCAAAGGAATCTATTATTGTTCCCAAGAAGGGAACTCTTGTTGACGGAGACAGAGAACTTTTTTCTATGTTCACCTTCCATCCGTGTGATCTGAGAAAGGCCAGAACGATGTCTGTATGAGCCTTTGCTTTTGACAGGGACGACGCTTGTATTAGAATGTCGTCCAAGTAAGGTACTACTGCAATGCCCCTCGGTCTTAGAACCGCTAGAAGGGACCCTAGTACCTTTGTGAAAATCCTTGGAGCAGTGGCTAACCCGAATGGGAGGGCCACAAACTGGTAATGCTTGTCCAGAAAAGCGAACCTTAGGAACTGATGATGTTCTTTGTGGATAGGAATATGTAGGTACGCATCCTTTAGATCCACGGTAGTCATAAATTGACTTTCCTGGATAGTGGGTAGAATCGTTCGAATGGTTTCCATCTTGAACGATGGTACCCTGAGAAATTTGTTTAGGATCTTCAAATCCAAAATTGGTCTGAAAGTTCCCTCTTTTTTGGGAACTACGAACAGATTGGAATAAAATCCCATTCCTTGTTCCTTTATTGGAACTGGGTGTATCACTCCCATCTTTAACAGGTCTTCTACACAATGTAAGAACGCCTGTCTCTTTATTTGGTTTGAGGATAAGTGAGACATGTGGAACCTTCCCCTTGGGGGTAGTTCCCTGAATTCCAGGAGATAACGCTGAGAAACTATTTCTAGCGCCCAGGGATCCTGAACATCTCTTGCCCAAGCCTGAGCAAAGAGAGAGAGTCTGCCCCCCACTAGATCCGGTCCCGGATCGGGGGCTACTCCTTCATGCTGTTTTGTTAGCAGCGGCAGGCTTCTTGGCCTGCTTACCCTTGTTCCAGCCTTGCATCGGTTTCCAGGCTGGTTTGAGTTGTGAGGCATTACCCTCTTGCTTAGAGGATGCAGAATTAGAGGCCATTCCATTCCTGAAATTGCGAAAGGAACGAAAATTAGACTTATTTTTGGCCTTGAAAGGCCTATCTTGTGGAAGGGCGTGGCCCTTTCCCCCAGTGATGTCTGAAATAATCTCTTTCAATTCTGGTCCAAATAGAGTTTTACCTTTGAAAGGGATGTTAAGCAATTTTGTCTTGGATGACACATCCGCTGACCAAGACTTTAGCCAAAGCGCTCTGCGCGCCACGATAGCAAACCCTGAATTTTTCGCCGCTAATCTAGCTAATTGCAAAGCGGCATCTAAAATAAAAGAGTTAGCCAACTTAAGTGCGTGAACTCTGTCCATAACCTCCTCATATGGAGTCTCTCTACTAAGCGAGTTTTATAGTTCCTCGAACCAGAACCACGCTGCTGTAGTGACAGGAACAATGCACAAAATGGGTTGTAGAAGGTAACCTTGCTGTACAAAAATCTTTTTAAGCAAACCCTCCAATTTTTTATCCATAGGATCTTTGAAAGCACAACTATCTTCGATAGGAATAGTAGTGCGTTTGTTTAGAGTAGAAACTGCCCCCTCGACCTTAGGGACTGTCTGCCATAAGTCCTTCCTGGGGTCGACCATAGGAAATAATTTCTTAAATATAGGGGGGGGGGAACAAAAGGTATGCCGGGCTTTTCCCACTCCTTATTTACTATGTCCGCCACCCGCTTGGGTATAGGAAAAGCGTCGGGGTGCACCGGAACCTCTAGGAACTTGTCCATCTTGCATAATTTCTCTGGAATGACCAAGTTATCACAATCATCCAGAGTAGATAACACCTCCTTAAGCAGTGCACGGAGATGTTCTAATTTAAATTTAAATGTCACAACATCAGGTTCAGCTTGTTGAGAAATTTTTCCTGAATCTAAAATTTCTCCATCTGACAAAACCTCCCTCATGGCCCCTTCAGATTGGTGTGAGGGTATGACAGAACAATTATCATCAGCGCCCTCCTGCTCTTCAGTGTTTAAAACAGAGCAATCGCGCTTTCTCTGATAAGTAGGCATTTTGGATAAAATATTTGCTATGGAGTTATCCATTACAGCCGTTAATTGTTGCATGGTAATAAGCATTGGCGCACTAGATGTACTAGGGGCCTCCTGTGTGGGCAAAACTGGTGTAGACACAGTAGGAGATGATGTAGTATCATGTTTACTCCCCTCATCTGAGGAATCATCTTGGGCAATTTGATTATCTGTGGCAGTACTGTCCTTACTTTGTTTGGACACTATGGCACAATTATCACATAAATTTAAATGGGGAGACACATTGGCTTTCATACATATAGAACATAGCTTATCCGAAGGCACAGACATGTTAAACAGGCTTAAACTTGTCAACAAAGCACAAAAAACGTTTTAAAACAAAACCGTTACTGTCTCTTTATATTTTAAACAGAAAACACTTTATTACTGAATATGTGAAAAAGTATGAAGGAATTGTTCAAAAATTACCAAAATTTCACCAGTGTCTTAAAGCATTAAGAGTATTGCACACCAAATTTCAGAGCTTTAACCCTTAAAATAACGGAACCGGAGCCGTTTACAAATGTAACCCCTATACAGTCCCAGCTATAGCCTTTGCTGAGACCCAACCAAGCCCAGAGGGGAATACGATACCAATTGACGCCTTTTAGAAGCTTTTCCAGCAAATTTCAGATCCTCACACATGCATCTGCATGCCCTGCTCTCAAAAAACAACTGCGCAGTAATGGCGCGAAAATGAGGCTCAGTCTACAACTAGGAAGGCCCCCTGACTGGAAAAGGTGTCTAACATAGTGCCTGCCGTTTAATAAACGTTCCCCAAGTTTATAAATGCGAATTGTCAGCATAAATATGAATAAAATGCCCAAATAAAGCAATCGATTTAGCCCATAAAAATGTCTACCAGTTTTTTTAGCCCATATTAAGCCCTTTATTCTGTTTGTTTGACTAAGAAAATGGCTTACCGGTCCCCATGAGGGGAAATGACAGCCTTCCAGCATTACATGGTCTTGTTAGAAATATGGCTAGTCATACCTTAAGCAGAAAAGTCTGCTAACTGTTTCCCCCAACTGAAGTTACTCAACAGTCCTATGTGGAAACAGCAATCGATTTTAGTTACTGTCTGCTAAAATCATCTTCCTCTCACAAACAGAAATCTTCATCCTTTTCTGTTTCAGAGTAAATAGTACATACCAGCACTATTTTAAAATAACAAACACTTGATAGAAGAATAAAAACTACATTTAAACACCAAAAAACTCTTAACCATCTCCGTGGAGATGTTGCCTGTGCAACGGCAAAGAGAATGACTGGGGTGGGCGGAGCCTAGGAGGGACTATATGGCCAGCTTTGCTGGGACTCTTTGCCATTTCCTGTTGGGGAAGAGATATCCCACAAGTAAGGATGACGCCGTGGACCGGACACACCAATGTTGGAGAAATTGGATTTCATGTCCTTTTAAAGGTATTTGTACAAGATTGGTACTTTTTTAACATACATCATTTGACTGTTCTGCTAGTTCAATAACGAATATATTGTGCATAATCTCATTGTCTCAATAAAGAAAAACAAGATATAAAATACGAGTGCAAAAAGACTACAACAATAGAATGTGAAATGTCTCACGTGCACTAAAAATTAAATATTGTATCATTCAATCTAAAATCTAAACTGCAGGATGTACATACACCAGTTCACCAAAAAATGATATTTTGTTTTATTATTCTGCTATTCTAATGCCAAATTCAGGAGACTCAGATGCCACAATATCAACAAATACATATGCAAAAGAAAATAAAGCCCTCATGATTGATTGCCACAGTCATACACATCCATGTAATTCCACACCTCATGGCAGATTTTTTTTTTAAATATGACAGATAATCATAGGACATTTATGGCACACAACAGGAGGCTAAAAACAGGACTATCCTGGGAAAATTGGGTCAGTTGAAAAGTCTGGTCGAGGTGAAGGGTCAATTAAAGGGACATTATACACTAGATTTTTCTTTGCATAAATTTTTTGTAGATGATCCATTTATATAGCCCATACAGGTTGTTGTTTTTTTAAAAAATGTGTAGTTTTGCTTATTTTTAAATAACATTGCTCTGATTTTCAGACTCCTAACCAAGACCAAAAGGTTTAGGAGAATACTGATGTATACCTTCTCCAGCTTGCTTCTGTTTGTGTAAAGAGTCTTTTCATATGTAATGGAAGGGGGAGGGGGGAGTGTCTGTTTTTCCCACTTGCAGTGGGTGTTCCAGCTTCCTTTTTAACAGAGCTAAACTGGGAGCTTCTAAATACGTTTTTTAAAATGTTTTTTACTGGATTTTTAGATCAGTATCTCTGCATATTATTCTTTATAGTAGTGTCTATTACATGCAGTTATATGAAAATTAGTGTATACTGTTCCTTTAAAAGGAATTAATTAAATGAAGTATGCTTTCTTGTTATTAACATTTTGAAAGATATTTCCCTATAGACTAGGGCTGGTAAACTTTTATAAGCACTGTGCCAAAATAATACAGGTACAAAACCTTTTATCCAAACTGCTTAGGACCGGGGAATGTTTCGATTTTGGAATTGTTTAAATTTTGGAATAGCTGTTTATTTGCATCTGTAAAATGGGGCAGGTTGGTGATGGGATGTGACCAAGAGTAAACAACAATATAAGGGATGGCAAATGTTTTGCATCATTCGAAAAAATGAAACGCATTTTAACACCTTTGTTGGTTTTGAATTTTGAATGTTTGTACAACATTCTAACATTTGTTTAATGTAATAGTATTTCTAATGCTTTCTTTAAATGTAATATTCAATTCAAAATTTTCTAATAATTCGATTTGAGTTATGCAATATTCGAATCTGAAAAATTTGAATTGATATATTTTTAATAGTATTTCTAATGTTTTCTTTAAATGTAATAATCGAAATATGCAATATTCGAAATAGAAACATTTAAATTTATGTATATATATCTTTTATGTATCAATTTTTCTAAATTCCCTACCACATGAACTACTGAACTTCTGAATAGTATTTGTTAATTGAATGTTACATTCAAAATTTCAAATGTGGATATTCAATCTAATTGTTTTTTCTTCTTGTTTGTTTTTCTTGTATTGCTTATTCTACACCCCCCCTCAAGCTTTGAAGAGGACTCAATAGGAGAAGAAGAAGGGAACAGAGAGGGGGAGGGTTTATTCACTTGAATGCAGCCCACTTCACTGCTGCGAGATTGGTTTATTTTCACTACATTAAATGTATGTCTAATGGTACTTTTATGTATGTACCCCTAAATTATTTAATAATTGAATACTGTATTAGAGCACATGGAAAGGTTGATCACTTCTACTAAATTTAATTATTATTATTATTATTCTTTATTTATAAAGCGCCAACAGATTCCGCAGCGCTGCCCATGGGAACAAGGATAACAGTACAATGGAGAAACAATACGATAAAAGACAACATTTTTACAGACAAATACAGGGGGAATTGAGGGCCCTATTCCCGTGGGAACTTACAATCTAGATGGGTAGGAGGATGGAAAACAGGAGGTGGGGACTGCAAAGGTGAGGAGATAGAGGGGAACTGTTAGTTAAGTCAAGTTAGTTTGTTAATAAGTCGGATGATAAGCTTCCCTGAACAGAAAGATCTTTAGGGAACGTTTAAAGGAGGAGAGGTTATTGGCAAGTCTGACAGCTCGAGGAAGTGCGTTCCAGAGGGTTGGTGCCGCACGTGAGAAGTCCTGTAGTCTAGCATGAGAGGAGGTGATGGTAGAGGACGCAAGAAACAGGTCATTCACCTACCATGCCTGCCAAACAAAAGGATAAAATAAAATCGCCTATCAGATGCAACTTCTGAAGTTCCTAGTGAACACACTTTATCCAGGGTAGAAATGCAGCCATTAATTAATCAGCTCTCAGGAATTTTCCTACCGCAATTTGAGTTACTGAAAACACAAATGTCTAATCTCACTACAGAGATAAGGCAATTCTCTAGTAGACTAACTGAAATAGAAAACCCAGTATCCGAGGTAGAGGATACCCTTAATAATCATACACAGACATTTACTGAACAGATCAATATTATTAGAGTACTACAGACTAGACTATCCCAAAAACAAACATCTCAGTGAGGAATCTATATAGGCCAATAATGATCTGATTCCTTAATTTCCAAGACAAAATTACTGTTTTAAGGTTGTATAGGAAAATGGGCAGTGTGTTAGTAGGGGATGCTAAAATCCTACTTTTTCAAGATTATTCCAGTGATACAGTGCAAAAGAGGAAGGAGATGGCACCCTTCTGCACAAAACTCATAAAAGCAGGTTATAAGGCCAGACTTCTATACCCAGATAAAATTGTGATAGAGGATAACGAGGTTAATCTTACCTTGACTAACGAGAGAGATGCAAAAGAATATTTTAAAAAACAAAATATCCCACTACCCTAAAATAAGTCTAAATTGAGTTTATACTTCAGATAAGGTAGATGGGCCTGATGGCATTGCTGACTATTTTATTATTACATTTTTGTTCCCCCCCGCCCCACTTACCCCCTTTTTTTTTTCTCTTCCCCTCCTTTCCTGTTTCTTGTCCATATGTTCACACTGAGGTTATGGCACCAAGATGGGGGAACATATTAAATGTCTTTCTTTGAATGTAGGGGCCATTACATCCCCGATTAAAAGGAAACTTATAGTCAGACAATTATGTAAATACAATCCAGATATAGCCATTATTCAAGAAACCCACTTAAAATTGGAAGAGGCTAACAAACTTAAAATTAAATGGGTAGGAGAATTGATTGCCTCTGATAGTTCTAAAAGGAAAAGAGGCGTGGCCTTTTTAATTAATAAAAATCTTATTTATAAAATTTTGAAACAGGAAGTGGATGTTGAAGATAGATGGTTAATTTTGGAAATCGAGATAGACAGGCTTAAATATATCTTTTGTAATATATATGGTCCAAACCAAACAGATTTAGAGTTTTGGAATAAACTCATTAGTCGCCTGTCTCAATACATAGGACAGAATTTAATTATAGCGGGTGATTTTAATTTGATCCCATCAATAGTATTGGATAAGTTTCGTCTAAAAATACCTCCTTTCAAACCCCAAAATCTAAAATATTTACACAAATATGCAGGGATCTAAAAGTGCATGACATGGCGTATCCATTTTCCAGACATTAAAGCCTATACTTGCGAATCTAAAACGCATAGGTCCTTATCTAGAATTTATTTTTTTCTTAATATCAAGTTCAATGCTTACTTTAGAAATGAAAGCTGAAATCTTAGATATTATTATCTCCGATCACGCTATTATCTGTCTGGATTTACCACGTAAGTCGTGCGCTACAGAAACTTGCCACAATTTTTTCATCCCCAAATTTTTATTTTAAAATAGTGAGTTTACTAATTGGCTTCTGCATAAATGGAGAGATTACCATTTTTTTAATAAAGACTATATGTCCTATATGATCAAATAAAAAGTTCAAAGTACACAAAATTCAGCTGGCAAACCAGGTTAGTAATATGTACAGAAAATATATTAACAACCCTAGCAAAATAAGCTGGGATAGATATCAAGCTGTTAAACAGGAGAGAGATCTCTTAATAAAAAATAAAACTGCTAGGGAAGAACTTAAAATAAATGCGAAATTCAAAGGACATTTCGGTAAATCAGGCCAATTTTTATCTAGGCTTGATAAGGCTAGGAAGAAAATTAACACAATAGAAGCTGTAATAGATGGGCAGGATAGATTTACAGACCTATCAAACATTAAGAGCTTTTTTTTTTAGATTACTACCAAAATATCTGTGCGGCAAAAGATATTAATGTAGAAAACAAAAATAAATTTTGGAATAAAATGTATCCTCCTAAGATGTCCAATAGTTTTATGGACAGTCTAAATGCCTCTATCTCTAACGAGGAAGTACTGGATGTAATTGACCATGCCAAACTAAACAAAGTCCCATGACATGATCAACTTCCTTCAGAATTCTACAAAATGTTGCAAATTGATATCGTAGATACATTAACTAGACTTTTTTTTTATTTTTTATTTAAGTTTACAAACATAAATGACATCTAGTTTGCACAGTACAAAATACATATCTAAGAAAACAGAAAGGTCATAGGCGTTAACATACATGTTAGCATATCAAATTACAAATCCAAACATCATATTTATGTAGGTCTACCCATAGATTACAGACTGGCCACTCTCGGACCTTCAAAGTTGCTCAATATTTCTCAATAGGTCTAATCTATAGACTATATTACGGCCATTAGGCCATGCCTAAATCTATATATTAAAGGCATTCCAGGACTAACACATAAATATTGCAAAATGCAATGCCATTTATGACTCAATAACAAAAAACAAGAATTGAAGGTGCAAACTACAAAATAAACCTCTTTTTCTTTATAGTATTATAACAAAGAGCCCCCCAAAATAAATAAGAAAAAATAAAAATAAAGTACACCGTGGCTAAGAGTTAGTGGCCACTCTTGGATCACGGATGTTAGATATAGGTGAGGGGTGAATATTGGGGGAAGTGTTAATAGGGCCACTCTTGGACCCAAAGCTATGGCAGGATACTCTTTACCATTATATAGCCCCCTAGGATATACAAACAAGTAGAAGTTAGGCATACCTCAACTAAGAATTTGTGGCCACTCTTGAACCACGGGTTTTGAGTATAAACAAGGGGTAAAGATTGGGGCAAGTCTTAACAGGGCCACTCTTGGACCCATTCCAGATAAAATTACATAAGAAAAGATATATAGGCCACTTTTGGGCCTCTATATATATATAGTTTAGTACAACATAAATGTTGAGTATTATTTACGATATATATATACAGTATATATATATAGAAGTAACGATAAGGAGGAGCAACTATATTAAGCTAGATAAATCCCATATAAATGTAGATGTCAGCCCTTACTTAGGCCCCTAAGACCTTAATAATTTTACCTCCTGTTAGTTACATCATTCTAGGAAGGAAGTGACTATAATGAAAGGCTGAACTATGACCCTATTAGGTTTTGTCAGAGCATGTATGTGGGCATAATATTGTAACAGATATGCATATTCCAATATTACAAACTTCTATATGTGTAGGCGAAAAACTATAGGTACCACACGACCATTAATTTTAAACTTACTGTATAACACATCAGACAGTATATTGCATGCATAGGCATGGTAATAGCAATTACAATTGCCCTGTATAGTATGCCTTGATGTCACATAGTGTATACCCATGAAGTAGGCTTACTAGCTGAGAGATATCTCACGGTCAGTGGACTAGATGTACTAGTGAGAAAGGTACCCTATGCCCCTATTTGGCAAACTCACATATTAAAATAAAATAATTCAATAACTGAACCAATAGGAACAGTGTTGATAACCTAATCCTTTGAATACATACCCCTATTTGTATATCTATAGAATCCTAAGGAAAAAACTAATATAAGGTTGTCATACTGTGTACACCATAAGGTACTGCATTTAATTCTTAACAAAATGGTGTTAGGGTATGATGTTCCTGCACAATAAAAGTATAAGATGGCTCTCAATTAACTGAACTAAGTGTAAGTGTAACCTATAACATAGCAATACCAGTCATCTCAACTACCTACAGTTAGTATTCACATCTTGAGATAAGAAAGCTTATATACTTCTAACCCTGGACAAATGTACCCATCTTACCAGGGGTGCATAAGTCCAGAAGTGCAAATATGTAAATACTTTCAAAAAGGACATACACAATAAACATGAAATACCAAGCAAATAAGTTAGGGAACTAAACTGTGGATGAGCACAAGAGTCCAGCAATATTAAATACATTAGTCAGGGCCTGCACCTCAACCATAATAATTTTCATGAGAGGGCCCAAGTTCCAAATCTCGAAAGGAGCAAAGTTCAAAGTCAGAATACTGTACCGGACCTGAAGATCTAGTATCCATTTCTAAACTTAAAATATCACCCAACACCTGCTTTCAGGTCTCCTAATACAGGCTCAGAAAGGATAATCCTCTGCTGCAGAAGCTTCAGTGGGACAAGAATACCAGCATTGCACACATGGGAATCGGCCGCCTCCCAGACGCAATCACTCGGTCACCATACCAATTTTCCTCACACAAATCACACAAATCAATGATCTTCCTCCCACTTGAGAGAGAAAAAGAGAGCCCTCTGGATATATCTGCAGGTGAGTTGAGACGATCCACATCCCAATATCGTGTAGGTGGCACCAGCACTGCACCACTGTTACTCGTAATGAGGTTAACCAGCACAGTAAACAGATGTCTTCGTGTGTGCACTGCGACATGCGAGTCTTCGTGGTCCCCCTCTAGAAAATTGGCAGCAACTCCCCGGACAGGGTCCAGAGAGAAAGGTGAGAAGCTGGTGCAGGGACCTGTCCATACACTAACATCAAGAAGTTGGGTCATACCCAATTGCTCAGCGCCGCCCAGACAAGCCGCATCTGTATGCATCTCTGTACAAGACTCAGGTGCATCCCCTGCGTGGGTGCGCTTCATGTTGCACAAAAGGCGATCCAGCCTGTCACACATTGTGCGCTCAAAATCGAGCATCAGGTTTCGTATTGCCAAGTATGTCTCCTCCATGCTTAAACAGGAAATTCAAATAATTCAATAGCAGCTTGCTCTCAAGACTGCATTACAGCAGGCAGCCAAAGATACCTGCTGGGGGGTTAAAGCAGAGGTGTAGGCCCCCAAACAATCTCCGGTATATTAGGGCTGCATAGAACTTTGGTAAAAGGCTTGATCAAAGCAGGTGTCTTTCACAAATTAGAATATGGGTTCCCAGATCCTGGATGATTCCAATTACCGCTGCTTTGAAGAAAAAATCTCACATACTAGTAGCAGCTCAGAATATTGCGACCTAAGATGGCCGCTGCCCGGAAGTTCCCCCTTAACTAGACTTTTTAATGATCATTTTATCAAAAAAACAAACTATGTCTAAATATTTTTCTGCCTCCGTTATCACTCTTATTCTGAAAAAAGATAAAAATCGCCTGGATCCGGGTTCATATAGACCTATCTCACTACTAAATGTTGATTATAAAATACTTGTTTCCATTATTGCAAATAGACTTAAAGTAGGATTACATCAAATCATATATGAGGACCAAACGGGCTTCATGGAGGGTAGCTCTTCAATTAAAAATATCCGCAGGGTGACAACCCTCCTAGAAGATCTTTGGAATAGACTCCATAAACATAAATCTTTCATAAAACAAGACTTTGCCCTCTTAACAGGATATGTTGAGAAAGCCTTTGACTCAGTACTCTGGGACCACTTCTACATCTATTAATAAATTTGGATTTTCAAGGAATTGTATTACCTTTGTTAAATCTATATACAATTTTTCCCAGATCATCTATCCTAGTAAATGGTAGTCTAACTTCAATGTTTTCCTTATATAAAAGAACAAGACAAGGATGCCCACTCTCTCCCCTTCTATTTAATTTGGCGATAGAACCTTTAGTCATATTTCTTAGAGAAGAATTAAAAGGAATAGATTTAGGAAATCAGAATATAGTCCTATCCTTGTATGCGGACAATCTCCTTCTTTTCCTTAAAAATACCAGAAAAAAATATTCCTATTGCACTAAATATGTTTGATCTCTTCAGTTCATTCTCAGCTTATAAACTTAACTTAAACAAATCCAAAGTTCTCTGAATCTTTCAGAATAAACATAGTTTTAAATCTCATCCTTTTAAGGAGGTAGGGACTATTAAATACCTGGGGATCAATCTGCACAAAGACTCAAATAGGTGGTACCAACTTAACTATGCTCCTTTTTTTATAAATGCTTCCAGGAAATTGCAAAAGTTGTCCACATTTCCTATATCACTGACAGCTAAAATAGTAATAAAAACTATTATTTTTCCAATAAAGCCAGTTATGATCCCCAAATAAAGGTGATATGAGAGAATAAATCCATATTTTGCCCTTCAATCATAATAATTAAATTGCATGCTAAGAAGCCTGGAGAAATAGAGGGGAAGATATACTCTAAGCCGATTCAGGGAAGAAATAATTAAACCTTTTACAAGATGAAGAGCAGAAACCAATCTGTGAAAGACTGCCTCACTAAGTCACAGCTAAAATTGAAAGCAGTAGATAAAGCTAATAGTCCCCCAAAACACCATGCTCAAGCAGAAATTTCAGATGAAGAGATGGGACAAGCTGGAGATATACCAAATAATGAGCTGCTGACCCAAATCAAAACTTTCTTCCACGAAGAGCTAAAAACAGCTTTATATGAGCTCAAGCAAGACATCAAAGAGATCGGAGGGAGAACAACGGAGATTGAAAATAGGCTGGAAGACATCTCAGAAGACATCCCTCAGATTAAAACTACTCTAATGGATCATTCTATATACATCAGGAAGTTGGAGGATCAAGTAGAAGATTTGGAGAATAGATTGAGGTGCTCCAATCTCAGAATAAGGAATCTTCCAGAAGAGTACAAAAATCTACAAGCAGATGTAACTGAGATTTTTCATCAACTTGTCCCAGAAACAGACCCTTCCATGCTTTTGATGGACAGGGTTCATAGAGCCTTAACAAAACCCTCACAATTCAAGACAAGAGATATAGTAGTCAAACTACATTACTTTCATGTAAAAGAACTAATACTTCAAGCTGCAAGACAAGCACACATAATTACATGCGAAGGGCATACTATCCAGATATTCACAGATCTATCACCAGTAACTCTGAGAAGGCGAAGAGAATTGAAACCAGTAGTGTCAGCTCTCATAAGGGAAAAATTGAGGTATAGATGGAACTTTCCGTTCAAATTAATATTCACGTACAAGAACTCCACCTATTCATGCACCAAGGTTGAAGAGGGACGGTTGCTACTTGCCAAGCTCGAGATTCCAATGGAAGAAGATGTTTCTCCGGACCCTCCACAAGCCACCAGAAGAATGCCACAGAAAGAATGGACTGAGGTAAATAAGAATGGGAGACCTAAAAAACCCAAATCTAATGTTACAAGAGAAGATGGGTGAGGCAACAATAACACAGAGGCATATTCAGTGCCGTGATTCTCTCAACAGAGACAGTGTCGGGACTTGATATAGAGAAAAAGAAAACCGAAGTGTGATCTATAGATCATACATTGATCATAATAATATTTAAAATGAAGGTACTGTTACCAGAACGATGAACAATATTGAAAGGGGGTAATCCCAGTATTTGCTTACTCTCCTCTATCTTACCTATCCATTCTTCCTTACCCCTAACTTTTTTCCATTTACTCCCTTTTAACCCCTCCCTACTACTAATACTTGATCGTCACTGATGCTAATACCAAAAATTTGATTAGCTCTCTAAGACCTGCCTTAGGGGATAGGATGAGATCATAGATACATATATGTTAGTTCCAGAGTTGATAATATCGTTTATTTTTATTCTTGATTTAAAACAAGAAAAACATTTAAATGTTATTTATTTGTTTACACTCACTAAGTTTTATGTTATTGTTATGTTTTTTTATATGTTTATATGCAGTCTCAAGTGTCAACATAGGAGAAGCTCACAAGACATTTAATATAAGGGGTAACAGTCGAGGTATTAAGAATGTGGCTTTCATAAGAGGTTCAGTTATGAAGGTAAGAGATATAGATAGTAGACTTATAAAGAGGACCTATATAAGCAATGCCCCAAGTAAAAATACATGTTTATTAGATTAATTTCACACAATGCTAGAGGCCTTAACTCCAACACAAAAAGGAAAAAATCTATTATAGATTACAAGGCCCAGAAAGCCCAAATTATAATGATCCAAGAAATGCACTTCACCTCAGATACAACACCAAAATATTGGGATAAGAACTTCCCAGTGCAACATGTCCCAGTGGTATTACTGAACGTATATGCGCCCAATGAGAATCAAGGCCCCTTCCTCACTAAAATAAGTAGACTACTCCTGTCATGGAAGAGAAGTAAAATTATAATAGACAGAACTTCCCATACACGCCATAAAAATGGAGAACGACATGTGCCCAACAGCTTTTAGCTGACCTTTTACTAGACTTCAACCTAATAGACAGTTGGAGGGCACTCAACAAAGGAGCTAAAGACTTCACTTATTACTCCACAGTACATAACACCCACTCAAGAATAGATTTAATCTTAGCAAGTCAGGTCCTATTACCACTGGTAAAACTAGCGCTCATTCAGAACTGCTCTTGGTCTGATCATAACATGATGATAGTTGACCTAGAGGGAATGATCAACCCTAATAGGGTTAGATCCTGGTCACTCCACCCTAGCCTACTTCAGAATACCATTGTTCTTCAGAAAGTACAGCAACATGTTAAAGATTTTGTAGATATTAATGCAGGATCAACGTCCAATCCAAATTTTGTATGGAGTGCACTTAAGGTCTCGGTGAGAGGCCTGATAATTGCTGAATCTAACAAAATAAAGAGGACTTATAATGCCAAATTGGGAAGGTTGAGGGTAGAAATTGTTGCACTCAGAGAACAAATTAAAAAAAGCCCCCCCCCCAAAAAGTCTTAAAATCACATAAAATAAAAAACGAACAATTAAACCAACTATTAGATTGAGAAGTGATCCGATCGATAAAAGCGATAGAAAACTGATATTATATTTACGCAAACAAACCAGATAGGATGCTGACCAATAAACTAAAAGACCTGACAAGGGCGACTACGATTACACAAATACAAACTACCTCTGGACAAGTCACAAACGATCCCTTACAAATAGCCAATGAGTTTGCCATCTTTTATAATAATCTTTATAATTTACCTAGTAGTAATAAACATAATAACAAGAGAGAAGAATTGAATAAGTTTCTGGAAGATAGCAAATTAAAAACCATCACAGAAGAAGAACTAGAGAAATTGAACACCCCCATAACAATACAAGAGATTATGTTGGCTATCACAGAACTTAAAAGAAACAAAGCACCAGGCCCCGATGGGTTTCCAGGCTCCTTTTATAAAGACCTGAAGTTATCATTAGCCCCTCAATTGAAGGTATTGTTTAATAACATCCTGCAAGGAATAGATATTCCCCCAGATTTGCTGACTGCAAGGGTGACGGTCATTCCAAAACCTGGTAAGAGCAAACAACACTGCCAAAATTACCGACCAATCTCCCTAATCAACCAGGACCTAAAATTATTCACAAAAATTCTGGCCAACCGATTGACCCTACCTGTTAGAAATTTGATACACAATGACCAAGTGGGTTTCATCTCACAAAGAGAGGCTCCAGACAATAGTGATTGACCTGATTAATTATGCGACAGTTGGAAAGATGCCTTCTCTGTTTCTAGCATTGGACACAGAGAAGGCATTTGATAGAGTTAACTGGGAATACATGTTAGCAACACTTAGCGAAATGGGATTTAAAGGACCCTTCACTACTGCTTTAAAAAAACATAATATGCTTACCTGATAAATTTATTTCTCTTGTAGTGTGTTCAGTCCACGGGTCATCCATTACTTATGGGATATATTCTCCTTCCCAACAGGAAGTTGCAAGAGGATCACCCAAGCAGAGCTGCTATATAGCTACTCCCCTCACATGTCATATCCAGTCATTCGATCGAAACAAGACGAGAAAGGAGAAACTATAGGGTGCAGTGGTGACTGGAGTTATAATTTAAAAATTTAGAACCTGCCTCAAAAAAGACAGGGCGGGCCGTGGACTGAACACACTACAAGAGAAATAAATTTATCAGGTAAGCATAAATTATGTTTTCTCTTGTTAAGTGTGTTCAGTCCACGGGTCATCCATTACTTATGGGATACCAATACCAAAGCTAAAGTACACGGATGATGGGAGGGACAAGGCAGGGTCTTTAAACAGAAGGAACCACTGCCTGTAGAACCTTTCTCCCAAAAACAGCTTCCGAAGAAGCAAAAGTATCAAATTTGTAAAATTTGGAAAAAGTATGAAGTGAAGACCAAGTTGCAGCCTTGCAAATCTGTTCAACAGAGGCCTCATTCTTAAAGGCCCAAGTGGAAGCCACAGCTCTAGTGGAATGAGCTGTAATTCGTTCAGGAGGCTGCTGTCCAGCAGTCTCATAGGCTAAACGTATTATGCTACGAAGCCAAAAAGAGAGAGAGGTAGCCGAAGCCTTTTGACCTCTCCTCTGTCCAGAGTAAACGACAAACAGAGAAGAAGTTTGTCGAAAATCTTTAGTTGCCTGTAAGTAGAACTTCAGGGCACGGACCACATCTAGATTATGCTAAAGACGTTCCTTCTTTGAAGAAGGATTAGGACATAAAGATGGAACAACAATTTCTTGATTGATATTCCTGTTAGAAACAACCTTAGGTAAAAACCCAGGTTTAGTACGCAGGACTACCTTGTCTGAATGAAAGATCAGATAAGGGGAATCACAATGTAAGGCAGATAACTCAGAGACTCTCCGAGCCGAGGAAATAGCCATCAAAAACAGAACTTTCCAAGATAAAAGTTTAATATCAATGGAATGAAGGGGTTCAAACGGAACACCCTGAAGAACTTTAAGAACCACGTTTAAGCTCCAAGGAGGAGCAACAGTTTTAAACACAGGCTTAATTCTAGCCAAAGCCTGACAAAAGGCCTGGACGTCTGGATTCTCTGCCAGACGCTTGTGAAAAAGAATAGACAGAGCAGAAATCTGTCCCTTTAGTGAACTAGCGGATAAGCCCTTTTCTAAACCCTCTTGTAGAAAGGACAATATCCTAGGAATCCTAACCTTACTCCATGAGTAACTCTTGGATTCACACCAATATAAATATTTACGCCATATCTTATGGTAAATTTTTTGGTAACAGGTTTCCGAGCCTGTATTAATGTATCAATAACCGAATCCGAAAACCCACGCTTTGATAGAATCAAGCGTTCAATTTCCAAGCAGTCAGCCTCAGAGAAATTAGGTTTGGATGGTTGAAAGGACCCTGAATTAGAAGGTCCTGCCTCAGGGGTAGAGACCATGGTGGACAGGACGACATGTCCACTAGGTCTGCATACCAGGTCCTGCGTGGCCACGCAGGCGCTATCAGAATCACCGATGCTCTCTCCTGTTTGATCCTGGCAATCAGTCGAGGTAGCAACGGAAAAGGTGGAAACACATAAGCTATGTTGAAAACCCAAGGGGCTGCTAGTGCATCTACCAGCACCGCTCCCGGGTCCCTGGACCTGGATCCGTAACAAGGAAGCTTGGCGTTCTGGCGAGATGCCATGAGATCCAGATCCGCTTTGCCCCAACGACGAATCAGTTGAGCAAATACCTCCGGGTGAAGTTCCCACTCCCCCGGATGAAAAGTCTGGCGACTTAGAAAATCCGCCTCCCAGTTCTCCACGCCTGGGATGTAGATCGCTGACAGATGGCAAGAGTGAGACTCTGCCCAGCGAATTATCTTCGAGACTTCCACCATCGCTAGGGAACTCCTGGTTCCCCCTTGATGATTGATGTAAGCCACAGTCGTGATGTTGTCCGACTGAAATCTGATGAACCTCAGTGTTGCTAACTGAGGCCAAGCTAGAAGAGCATTGAATATTGCTCTTAATTCTAGAATGTTTATTAGGAGGAGTTTCTCCTCCTGAGTCCACGATCCCTGAGCCTTCAGGGAGTTCCAGACTGCTCCCCAGCCTAGTAGGCTGGCATCTGTTGTTACAATCGTCCAATCTGGTCTGCGAAAGGTCATTCCTTCGGACAGATGAACCCGTGACAACCACCAGAGAAGAGAATCTCTGGTCTCCTGGTCCAGATTTAGCAAAGGGGACAGATCTGAGTAATCCCCATTCCACTGACTTAGCATGCATAGTTGCAGTGGTCTGAGATGCAGGCGCGCAAATGGCACTATGTCCATTGCCGCGACCATTAAGCCGATTACTTCCATGCACTGAGCTACTGATGGGCTTGGAATGGAGTGAAGGACACGGCAAGCATTGAGAATCTTTGATAACCTGGACTCCGTCAGGTAAATCTTCATCTCTACAGAATCTATAAGAGTCCCTAGAAAAGGAACCCTTGTGAGTGGTAACAGAGAACTCTTTTCCACGTTCACTTTCCACCCATGCGACCTCAGAAATGCTAGAACTATCTCTGTATGAGACTTTGCATTTTGAAAACTTGACGCTTGTATCAGAATGTCGTCTAGGTACGGAGCCACCACTATGCCTCGTGGTCTTAGTACCGCCAGAAGTGAGCCCAGAACCTTTGTAAAAATTCTCGGGGCCGTAGCTAACCCAAAGGGAAGAGCTACAAACTGGTAATGCCTGTCTAGAAAGGCAAACCTTAGGTACCGATAATGATGTTTGTGAATCGGTATGTGAAGGTAGGCATCCTTTAAGTCCACTGTGGTCATATATTGACCCTCTTGGATCATGGGTAGGATGGTCCGAATGGTTTCCATCTTGAACGATGGAACCCTTAGGAATTTGTTTAAGATTTTTAAGTCTAAGATTGGTCTGAAGGTTCCCTCTTTTTTGGGAACCACAAACAGATTTGAGTAAAACCCTTGCCCTTGTTCCGTTCGCGGAACTGGGTGGATCACTCCCATCACTAAGAGGTCTTGTACACATTGTAGAAATGCCTCTTTCTTTACTAGGTTTGTTGATAACCTTGACAGATGAAACCTCCCTTGTGGAGGAGAAGTTTTGAAATCCAGAAGGTATCCCTGAGATATAATCTCCAACGTCCAGGGATCCTGTACATCTCTTGCCCAAGCCTGGGCGAAGAGAGAAAGTCTGCCCCCCACTAGATCCGTCTCTGGAAAGGGGGCCCTGTCTTCATGCTGTCTTAGGGGCGGGAGTAGGCTTTCTGGCCTGCTTGCCCTTGTTCCATGACTGGTTGCCTTTCCAACCCTGTCTGTAACGAGCAGTAGTTCCTTCCTGTTTTGGAGCGGAGGAAGCTGATGCTGCTCCTGCCTTGAAATTACGAAAGGCACGAAAATTAGACTGTTTGGCCTTTGATTTGGCCCTGTCCTGAGGAAGGGTGTGGCCCTTACCTCCAGTAATGTCAGCAATAATTTCCTTCAAGCCGGGCCCGAATAAGGTCTGCCCTTTGAAAGGAATGTTCAGTAGTTTAGACTTAGAAGTTACATCTGCTGACCAGGATTTAAGCCATAGCGCTCTGCGCGCCTGTATGGCGAATCCGGAATTCTTAGCCGTAAGTTTGGTTAAATGCACTACGGCATCCGAAACAAATGCATTAGCCAGCTTAAGCGTTCTAAGCTTGCTCAAAGTCTCATCCAATGGTGCTGTGCGAATCGCCTCTTCCAGAGACTCAAACCAGAATGCCGCTGCAGCAGTGACAGGCGCAATGCATGCAAGAGGCTGTAATATAAAACCTTGTTGAACAAACATTTTCTTAAGGTAACCCTCTAATTTTTTATCCATTGGATCTGAGAAAGCACAGCTATCCTCCACCGGGATAGTGGTACGCTTGGCTAAAGTAGAAACTGCTCCCTCCACCTTAGGGACCGTCTGCCATAAGTCTCGTGTGGTGGTGTCTATAGGGAACATTTTTCTAAATATCGGAGGAGGGGAAAAAGGCACACCGGGTCTATCCCACTCCTTGCTAATAATCTCTGTAAGCCTTTTTGGTATAGGAAAAACGTCAGTATACACCGGTACCGCATAGTATTTATCCAGCCTACATAATTTCTCTGGGATTGCCACCGTGTCACAATCATTCAGAGCCGCTAACACCTCCCCTAGCAACACGCGGAGGTTCTCAAGCTTAAATTTAAAATTTGAAATTTCTGAATCCGGTCTCCCCGAATCAGAACCGTCACCCACAGAATGAAGCTCTCCGTCCTCATGTTCTGCAAATTGTGACGCAGTATCAGACATGGCTCTCGTGTCATCGGCGCGCTCTGTCCTTAACCCAGAGCTATCGCGCTTGCCTCTTAACTCGGGCATATTGTATAATACTTCTTTCATAACATTAGCCATATCATGTAAAGTGATTTGTAAGGGCCTTGATGTACTTGGCGCTTCAATCACACGCACCTCCCGAGCGGGAGACGAAGGTACTGACACGTGAGGAGAGTTAGACGGCATAACTTCCCCCTCGTTGTCTGGTGATAATTTTTTTATCGGTAAAGACTGACTTTTATTTAAAGTAATATCAATACAATTGGTACACATATTTCTATTGGGCTCCACATCGGCTTTTAAACATAATGAACAAGCAGATTCCTCTGTATCAGACATGTTTAAACAGACTAGCAATGAAGCTAGCAAGCTTGGAAATCACTTTCAATAAGTTTACAAGCAATATAAAAAACGCTGTAGCGCTTTTCAAAAACACAGTTGAAAAACAATGAACTAATTCAGTTATAGTCAACAATTTTTAACAGTAAATGTATTAATTAGCAGAGGATTGCACCCATTAGCAAAAGGATGATTAACCCCTCAATACCCAAAAACGGATAATCAAATTAAGATTTAACGCTTTTATCACAGTCAAACACACTGTCACAGGTCTGCTGTGACTGATTACCTCCCTCAAAAACGAATTTTGAAGACCCCTGAGCTCTCTAGAGACGTCCTGGATCAAGGAGGAAGAAGCAGGAAGACTGTGCTAGAATTTTAACTGCGCAACAAGGCGCTAAAAAAGGCCCCTCCCACTCATATTACAACAGTGGGAGACCTGATATAACGGTTTCTATGCAGAAAAATACGTTAGCCATGTGGAAAAAAATCATGCCCAAAAAGATTTATCACCAAAGTACCTCACAAAACGAATAACATGCCAGTAAACGTTTTAAAACAAACTTTTTTAATGTCATGCAAAGTTATCACTAAGCCTGCTACCAGTCGCTTCTACTGCAGATAAAGGCTTAAGCATTATTTCAGTATTAACAGTATTTTCTCAGTCAAATTCTAGTCCCTAGAAAATAACTCAACTGCGCATACATTTATCAGCCTGATACCAGTCGCTACTACTGCATTTAAGGCTGTACTTACATCATACGGGTAACAGCAGTGTTTTCTTAGTCAATTCCATTCCCAGAAAATATTATACTGCACATACCTCATTTGCGGGGGACCCCGCATGCTATTCCCATTATCTGAAGTTACCCCACTCCTCAGAATGTCGAGAACAGCCAGTGGATCTTAGTTACGTCTGCTAAGATCATAAAAAACGCAGGCAGATTCTTCTTCCAAATACTGCCTGAGATAGAAAAACAGCACACTCCAGTGCCATTTAAAATAACAAACTTTTGATTGAAGAATAATTAAGTAAAACTCCAACTCCTCTCGCGACCTCCTTCTTTGTTGAGGGTTGCAAGAGAATGACTGGGTATGTGAGTGGAGGAGCTATATAGCAGCTCTGCTTGGGTGATCCTCTTGCAACTTCCTGTTGGGAAGGAGAATATATCCCATAAGTAATGGATGACCCGTGGACTGAACACACTTAACAAGAGAAAGATATATTCAAACCCAGATGCATACATAAGACTCTCAGGTTATCAATCAGACAGAATAAAAATACGCAATGGCACAAGACAGGGGTGCCCCCTGTCGCCCCTATTTTTTGCTCTATGTATTGAGCCACTGGCGGTTAAGATACGGGATAATCCAAATATAGCAGGGATAAGGGTGGGGGATAAGGAATACAAAATGTCATTATTTGCTGATGACGTCATCCTTGTAGTTACAAAACCTTTACTTTTGCTCCCGATGGTATACTCCATAATAAATACATTTGGACAGGTGTCTGGTTATAAAATTAACAAAAGCAAATGTGAGGCCCTTAGCATACATCTCCCAAATCCAACAAATAAATTATTAGAAATTAACTTTACATTTAAATGGGCCAAAACATCTCTCAAATATCTAGGAATCAACCTCACAAAAGACGTACACTTACTTTATAGGGAAAATTATGTTCCCATGTTCACACACATTAAAGAGCTATTAGGTAAATGGACCAAATTAAACATCTCCCTGTATGGAAGAGTAATATCTGTCAAAATGACGATATTGCCCAAACTCCTATACCTATTCAGAACTCTCCCAATTACAATACCGTTGTCAGAGCTATATACAATACAGAAGGCAATTTTAAAATTCATTTGGGGAGGAAAATGGGCTAGAATAAGCAAACACAATATGATGAGACACAAGGGAGAAGGAGGTATCGGATTACTTAACCTAGTATCATATTATTATGCAGCTAGGTTGGCCCAGACCACACAATGGTTTAAATTAGAACCATCACCACAATGGGTCCAACTAGAAAAAGACATGTTAAATGTAAGAAGATTAGATAATATTCTATGGGCAACACAACAAAACAGACCCGGACATATCAAGCAATTCATTGCGATCACACATACCGCTTTTATTTGGGACACAGCGAATAGGAAGTATCAACTACTCAATGAGAGGTCCAGACTGACCCCGCTCATCCCTCTTAAATCTTTAATAGACATACATACTCAAAGGAAATGGGAGAATAAAGGCCGCTACCGAATAGCAGATGTTTATGTTAATAGTGACCTAATATCCTTCTCCCAATATGTAGAGTTAGGCACACCGGGACATAATGAGTGGTTCCACTACTAACAACTTCAATACAGAGTCAGAGAGATAATGGGATTAGATAAGCCCCCAAATAACACTATATTAGAAACACTATGTTTGACGAAGGAGGCAAGGAGGGGACTGATAGCAATGCTCTACCCGGCTATAAATGGAGGCTCAAACAAGGACAAGAATGTAATAATGACTAAATGGGAACAGGATTTGGGCAAAACTTGGTCATTAGATAAATGGGTGGCAAACATTAATAGAGGCCTATCTTTTTCTCTAAATGCCATGTTAAAGGAAAATTACATTAAAGTGCTTTATAAATGGTACATATACCCCACAAGATTCGACAAGACACAGGATAGTAGGCCCCACATGTGCTACAGGGGATGTGGAGAGGAAGGAACATACTTTCACATGTAGTGGCAGTGTGGGAAAGTAAAAGAGATATGGAATCAGACCTCAAGATATCTAAGCCAAATTTTAGAAACTGATATCACACTCACCCCAGAACAGGCTTTGCTCCATTTCCCTCCAGATAATAAAGTGAAACGTCATCATAAGATAATAGCCCTGATTTGCACAGTTGTGAGAATAAGCATAGCTAGATTCTGGAAGGCGGATCCTCCCTCATTTGAATATATTAAAAGGAGAATAGATTATCACTATACAATGAGTAGCGCCTCGGCAGAGCTACTTAATACTAGGGATCAGTTTATACAACAGTGGGAGCCATTTATTATGTATACTGAAAAAGAAAACAGAGATAGAATCCGAGCAAATCATTTGAATCAGAATGAAGCTATCCGATCATAATGTTGCAATGAGGGAGATATGTGAGCCTTCTAGAGCCAGATGGAAGGGTAGAGAGGAGGGGAGGAAGGGAGAGGGATTTGATCATGTTAGCGATTGAGTCGAGCTAGATGGAAAGCCGAATTAATACAATATTATCTCTTGGAGGGTTACTGAAAGGTCGATAAACCAGAACTGCTCCGGCCTTGTGGGGAAAACTTATGCACTTAAAAACTTGAAGACTGCAATGTTACTGTAATTGTTTTTTTCTTTTGTTTTTTCTTTTCATTCTTTTTTTTTTGTTAAGTTGTTTTGAATTGTTACACAAGATGTTGCTTCCCCAATTAGTTTATATTATGCAGAACTTACCACTTTTCATTTTGAATAAAGACATAAAATACTTCAACAAGGACTGCACTAAATTCATCTGGAAAGAGAAAATACATGGTTTATCTATAAGTAAACTAACTCAAACATCAGAGTATGGTAGTATAACATTACAATCTTAGCACGTTTGGCAGTTGACTGGATTACCAGAAGAAATTATATTACAAATCTTCAAATTGAAGAGAATCTAGTCTATCCATTTACGCTAAAAGCTATTATTCATTGTTCGGCCTCCCAACTCCCAATAAAAGTACGAAACCTATATGCATTTCCTAATATTATTATTGCGTGGAAAAAACTTTGCTTAGCACTTGGTATAAATTTCCATTTCTCCTCCCTCTTACCTATTCAAAGTAATCCTCTTTTTTTTAACCTGGGATAGATTCTGGGATATTTATATCCTGGGGACAAAAAGGTCTGATATATGTAGCCCAACTCTTAGAGAGAACTCACATGATAAGAACCTTTGAATCTCTAGCGCAAGAAAATAATAGCCCCAAAAATAATTTTTACTCCTACTTACAATAAAATACAATACAAGAAATAAGCCAATTTGGGAAACTAGGGCCTAGATTTGGAGTTCGGCGGTAGCCGTCAAAACCAGCGTTAGAGGCTCCTAACGCTGGTTTTGGCCGCCCGCTGGTATTTGGAGTCAGTGATTAAAGGGTCTAACGCTCACTTTTCAGCCGCGACTTTTCCATACCGCAGATCCCCCTACGCCATTTGCGTATCCTATCTTTTCAATGGGATCTTTCTAACGCCGGTATTTAGAGTCGTTTCTGAAGTGAGCGTTAGAGCTCTAACGACAAAATTCCAGCCGCCTGAAAATAGCAGGAGTTAAGAGCTTTCTGGCTAACGCCGGTTCATAAAGCTCTTAACTACTGTACCCTAAAGTACACTAACACCCATAAACTACCTATGTACCCCTAAACCGAGGTCCCCCCACATCGCCGACACTCGATTAAAATTTTTAACCCCTAATCTGCCGACCGCCACCTACGTTATACTTATGTACCCCTAATCTGCTGCCCCTAACCCCGCCGACCCCTGTATTACATTTATTAACCCCTAACCTGCCCCCCACAACGTCGCCGCCAGCTACTTAAAATAATTAACCCCTAATCTTCCGACCGCAAAGCGCCGCCACCTACGTTATCCCTATGTACCCCTAATATGCTACCCCTAACACCGCCGACCCCTATATTATATTTATTAACCCCTAATCTGCCCCCTCAACGTCGCCGACACCTGCCTACACTTATTAACCCCTAATCTGCCGAGCGGACCTGAGCGCTACTATAATAAAGTTATTAACCCCTAACCCGCCTCACTAACCCTATCATAAATAGTATTAACCCCTAATCTGCCCTCCCTAACATCGCCGACACCTACCTTCAATTATTAACCCCTAATCTGACGACCAGAGCTCACCGCTATTCTAATAAATTGATTAACCCCTAAAGCTAAGTCTAACCCTAACACTAACACCCCCCTAACTTAAATATAATTTACATCTAACGAAATTAATTAACTCTTATTAAATAAATGATTCCTATTTAAAGCTAAATACTTACCTGTAAAATAAATCCTAATATAGCTACAATATAAATTATAATTATATTATAGCTATTTTAGGATTAATATTTATTTTACAGGCAACTTGGTATTTATTTTAACTAGGTACAATAGCTATTAAATAGTTAAGAACTATTTAATAGCTACCTAGTTAAAATAATAACAAATTTACCTGTAAAATAAATCCTAACCTAAGATATAATTAAACCTAACACTACACTATCAATAAATTAAGTAAATAAACTACCTACAATTACCTACAATTAACCTAACACTACACTATCAATAAATTAATTAAACACAATTGCTAAAAAAAAATACAATTAAATAAACTAGCTAAAGTACAAAAAATAAAAAAGAACTAAGTTACAAAAAATAAAAAAATATTTACAAACATAAGAAAAATATTACAACAATTTTAAACTAATTACACCTACTCTAAGCCCCCTAATAAAATAACAAAGCCCCCCAAAATAAAAAATTCCCTACCCTATTCTAAATTAAAAAAGTTACAAGCTCTTTTACCTTACCAGCCCTGAACAGGGCCCTTTGCGGGGCATGCCCCAAGAATTTCAGCTCTTTTGCCTGTAAAAGAATAAATACAATACCCCCCCCCCCAACATTACAACCCACCACCCACATACCCCTAATCTAACCCAAACCCCCCTTAAATAAACCTAACACTAAGCCCCTGAAGATCTTCCTACCTTGTCTTCACCATACCAGGTTCACCGATCCGTCCTGGCTCCAACATCTTCATCCAACCCAAGCGGGGGTTGGCGATCCATCATCCGGTGCTGAAGAGGTCCAGAAGAGGCTCCAAAGTCTTCCTCCTATCCGGCAAGAAGAGGACATCCGGACCGGCAAACATCTTCTCCAAGCGGCATCTTCGATCTTCTTCCATCCGGTGCGGAGCGGGTCCATCTTGAAGCAGGCGACGCGGATCCATCCTCTTCTTCCGTTGTCTCCCGACGAATGACGGTTCCTTTAAGGGACGTCATCCAAGATGGCGTCCCTCGAATTCCGATTGGCTGATAGGATTCTATCAGCCAATCGGAATTAAGGTAGGAATTTTCTGATTGGCTGATGGAATCAGCCAATCAGAATCAAGTTCAATCCGATTGGCTGATCCAATCAGCCAATCAGATTGAGCTCGCATTCTATTGGCTGTTCCGATCAGCCAATACAATGCGAGCTCAATCTGATTGGCTGATTGGATCAGCCAATCGGATTGAACTTGATTCTGATTGGCTGATTCCATCAGCCAATCAGAAAATTCCTACCTTAATTCCGATTGGCTGATAGAATCCTATCAGCCAATCGGAATTCGAGGGACGCCATCTTGGATGACGTCCCTTAAAGGAACCGTCATTCGTCGGGAGACAACGGAAGAAGAGGATGGATCCGCGTCGCCTGCTTCAAGATGGACCCGCTCCGCACCGGATGGAAGAAGATCGAAGATGCCGCTTGGAGAAGATGTTTGCCGGTCCGGATGTCCTCTTCTTGCCGGATAGGAGGAAGACTTTGGAGCCTCTTCTGGACCTCTTCAGCACCGGATGATGGATCGCCAACCCCCGCTTGGGTTGGATGAAGATGTTGGAGCCAGGACGGATCGGTGAACCTGGTATGGTGAAGACAAGGTAGGAAGATCTTCAGGGGCTTAGTGTTAGGTTTATTTAAGGGGGGTTTGGGTTAGATTAGGGGTATGTGGGTGGTGGGTTGTAATGTTGGGGGGGGGGGTATTGTATTTATTCTTTTACAGGCAAAAGAGCTGAAATTCTTGGGGCATGCCCCGCAAAGGGCCCTGTTCAGGGCTGGTAAGGTAAAAGAGCTTGTAACTTTTTTAATTTAGAATAGGGTAGGGAATTATTTATTTTGGGGTCTTTGTTATTTTATTAGGGGGCTTAGAGTAGGTGTAATTAGTTTAAAATTGTTGTAATATTTTTCTTATGTTTGTAAATATTTTTTTATTTTTTGTAACTTAGTTCTTTTTTATTTTTTGTACTTTAGCTAGTTTATTTAATTGTATTTATTTGTAGCAATTGTGTTTAATTAATTTATTGATAGTGTAGTGTTAGGTTAATTGTAGGTAATTGTAGGTAGTTTATTTAATTATTTTATTGATAGGGTAGTGTTAGGTTTAATTATATCTTAGGTTAGGATTTATTTTACAGGTAAATTTGTTATTATTTTAACTAGGTAGCTATTAAATAGTTCTTAACTATTTAATAGCTATTGTACCTAGTTAAAATAATTACAAAGTTGCCTGTAAAATAAATATTAATCCTAAAATAGCTACAATGTAATTATAATTTATATTGTAGCTATATTAGGATTTATTTTACAGGTAAGTATTTAGCTTTAAATAGGAATCATTTATTTAATAAGAGTTAATTAATTTCGTTAGATGTAAATTATATTTAAGTTATGGGGGTGTTAGTGTTAGGGTTAGACTTAGCGTTAGGGGTTAATACATTTATTAGAATAGCGGTGAGCTCCGCTCGGAAGATTAGGGGTTAATAATTGAAGGTAGGTGTCGGCGATGTTAGGGAGGGCAGATTAGGGGTTAATACTATTTATGATAGGGTTAGTGAGGCGGATTAGGGGTTAATAACTTTATTATAGTAGCGCTCAGGTCCGCTCGGCAGATTAGGGGTTAATAAGTGTAGTCAGGTGTCGGCGACGTTGTGGGGGGCAGATTAGGGGTTAATAAATATAATCTAGGGGTCGGCGATGTTAGGGCAGCAGATTAGGGGTACATAGGGATAACGTAGGTTGCGGCGGTTTACGGAGCGGCAGATTAGGGGTTAAAAAAATATGCAGGTGTCAGCGATAGCGGGGGCGGCAGATTAGGGGTTAATAAGTGTAAGGTTAGGGGTGTTTAGACTCGGGGTACATGTTAGAGTGTTAGGTGCAGACGTAGGAAGTGTTTCCCCATAGGAAACAATGGGGCTGCGTTAGGAGCTGAACGCTGCTTTTTTGCAGGTGTTAGGTTTTTTTTCAGCTCAAACAGTCCCATTGTTTCCTATGGGGGAATCGTGCACGAGCACGTTTTTGAGGCTGGCCGCGTCCGTAAGCACCGCTGGTATCGAGAGTTGCATTTGCGGTAAAAATGCTCTACGCTCCTTTTTTGGAGCCTAACGCAGCATTTGTTTGAACTCTCGATACCAGAGTTAATTTTATGGTGCGGCCAGAAAAAAGCCCGCGGAGCGTTAACAGCCCTTTTACCGCCAAACTCCAAATCTAGGCCTAGGAGATTATACTAACGTACATAGGCTTGATATACATTCTATCTATCTCATTACTGTATAAAATACTACTTGCCAAACAAGGACAACTAGCACTAGATACAATATTAATAAAATGGAGGTTTCACTTTAAAGACATAACTCTAGAGAATATTAAAGCAAGTATTAAATGGGTTAAAGAGGCCCCCATTTCCTGTTCCTGGAAAGAGTCACACATTAGGTTAATTAATTATGCTTATATCATGCCTAAAAAACTAGCTAAATGGGCGGATAGTAGAATAAGTAATCGTCCCAAATGCAATGAAGCCTCAGCGGATTTATTCCATTGTATGTGGTACTGCCCAAAAATAAAAAAAATTCTGGCTTAAGGCAATATATTGGCTTAACATAACACTTGATGTAAGAATTTCTCTAGTGCCATTTCATATTTTTTTCCTATTCTCCTGGCCTATTATAAAAAAAAACTAAATTAATCAATACTGGTATAATGAACAATATAAAAGACACACAGCACCCACCGATTCAAGGAAGTATAAAAACAATTTTTAATTAAAAGCACTAAAAAGAATACATTGCACTCACAAGATAAAAGTAGTCAAAAGGCATATCATACAAGTGACGTGATCTTCCGTAGCTTGTCTGTGACCGACCAGGGTGGATGATTGTTCTTTGTGGAAAGTGGTTTCACAGCTTCCTTAATAAGGAATTGGATGCAGTCTTTACGTTCCACCTTATATGTTTAGATCTTTACCAAGACACCGTTACTCTTTTTCAGAAAAGAACCATCCAAAACTGGTCTTAATGCAGTTACAGTTGCAAGAAAAAGTATGTGAACCCTTTGGAATTATATGGATTTCTGCACAAATTGGTCATAAAATGTGATCTGATCATCATCTGAGTCACAACAGTCTGCTTAAACTAATAACACACAAAGAATGAAATGTTGCCATGTTTTTATTGAACACACCATGTAAACATTCACAGTGCAGGTGGAAAAAGTATGTGAACCCCTAGACTAATGACATCTCCAAGAGCTAATTGGAGTGAGATGTCAGCCAACTGGAGTCCAATCAATGAGATGAGATTGGAGGTGTTGGTTACAGCTGCCCTGCCCTATAAAAAACACACACCACTTCTGGGTTTGCTTTTCACAAGAAGCATTGCCTGATGTGAATGATGCCTCACACAAAAGAGCTCTCAAAAGACCTACGATTAAGAATTGTTGACTTGCATAAAGCTGGAAAGGGTTATAAAAGTATCTACAAAAACCTTGCTGTTCATCAGTCCACGGTAAGACAAATTGTCTATAAATGGAGAAAGTTCAGCACTGCTGCTACTCTCCCTAGAAGTGGCCGTCCTGAAAAGATGACTGCAAGAGCACAGCGCAGACTTCTCAATGAGGTGAAGAAGAATCCTAGAGTGTCAGCTAAAGACTTACAAAAGTCACTGGCAAATGCTAACATCCCTGTTAGCGAATCTACAATATGTAAAACACTAAACAAGAATGGATTTCCTGGGAGGATACCACAGAGGAAGCCACTGCTGTCCAAACAAAACATTTCTGCACGTTTACAGTTTGCACAAGAGCACCTGGATGTTCCACAGCAGTACTGGCAAAATATTCTGTGGACTGATGAAACCAAAGTTGAGTTGTTTGGAAGAAACACACAACACTATGTGTGGCAAAAAAGAGGCACAGCACACCAACATCAAAACCTCATCCCAACTGTGAAGTATGGTGGTGGGGGCATCATGGTTTGGGGCTGCTTTGCTGCGTCAGGGCCTGGATGGATTGCTATCATCAAAGGAAAAATGAATTCCCAAGTTTTCAAGACATTTTGCAGGAGAACTTAAGGCCATCTGTCAACCAGCTGAAGCTCAACAGAAGATGGATGTTGCAACAGGACAATGACCCAAAGCATAGAAGTAAATCAACAACAGAATGGCTTAAACAGAAGAAAATAAGCCTTCTGAAGTGGCCCAGTCAGAGTCCTGACCTCAACCCGATTGAGATGCTGTGGCATGACCTCAAGAAAGCGATTCACACCAGACATCCCAAGAATATTGCTGAACTGAAACAGTTCTGTAAAGAGGAATGGTCAAGAATTACTCCTGACTGTTGTGCATGTCTGATCTGCAACTACAGGAAACGTTTTGTTGAAGTTATTTCTGCCAAAGGAGGTTCAACCAGTTATTAAATCCAAGGGTTCACATACTTTTTCCACCTGCACTGTGAATGTTTACATGGTGTGTTCAATAAAAACATGGCAACATTTAATTCTTTGTGTGTTATTAGTTTAAGCAGACTGTGATTGTCTATTGTTGTGACTTAGATGATGATCAGATCACATTTTATGACCAATTTGTGCAGAAATCCATATCATTCCAAAGGGTTCACATACTTTTTCTTGCAACTGTACATATGCATTTAACTGCCGTTGAATTAACCCTTGAATAAACCCTTGGGAAACCACTTTCCACATAGAACAATCATCCACCCTGGTCGATCACAGACAAGCTATGGAAGATCACGTCACTTGTATGATATGCCTTTTGACTACTTTTATCTTGTGAGTGCAATGTATGCTTTTTTGCGCTCTTAATTAAAAATTGTTTTTATACTACCTTGAATCGGTGGGCACTGTGTGTCTTTTATATTTTTCAGCTGCTAGTTTGGTCAGGATTAGCATACCCGGATTACACACTCAGCTTCAAACGACGAGGGAATGAAAACATTTTGAACTTTTACTAACAATTGTCAATATTGCTAATTTGCGTAAGCACAATTGGGCTTGTATACACCCTGTGGGTTAGAAATGTCAACATCTGTCACTTATACATATATGCATATAAATTAGCCTAGTATTTTACTCAAGGATAAAATCAATTATATGTACAAGAATTCTGTGCTTCAAGAATCATTATAAAATTAATCCTATGTTTGACGGTCTCTTTGTAGAATTGTTGGCAATCATTCACAATTGTTTATGGTGAACTGAGACTTTTTTATTTCGATCTCACTTCTCAAGTAAAAGATATATTTGGTAACATTTGGTATATTTGGTAACATTTGTTAATTTTGTGTTCTATTTGTTTGACTCAGACTAAGGGAGAGCTGATATTTTATTACATATAAATACTGGTATAATGATTGGCCATATTTTAATTTTACAGAATTGGAAGAAAAAAAAGGTTGCACCATCAATAGCTCTCTTTAAACAAGCAATCTACTCTCAAATTATTTTTGAACAATTTCAATACTCCTACATCTTCCACCAAACAGATTCAAGCTTTTTTTGATAAATGGTTGGAAATCATCTTGTTATGTACCCCTAATATCCAATTCAATCTTACGAAACAATTCCATAAGTCTGATAACTTTGCAGCCTTAATCATAAGAAATATTTTTCCTGCATCCTGGTACAAGGATAAAGATCCATTTGATGGATAAGAGGCAGGATCCCCTCCCTTCCCCCTCCTTATTTTTTTTTTTTTAATCGTTTGCACTTTTTTTTGTCCCTGTTAAGTTCTATTTATTTAATTATTTTGTAGGAAAACAGATAATTGAGGAAGTTCAAGACAAGAGAAAAATTTGAGTTTTTGTTAGGGTTTCTTAAACAGACAAAATGCTGAATAATTTTTTTTTATGGAAATCGTACGTCATATCATTTAAAACATTTTGTATTGTCATGGTACTCAAAATAGATTATATGTTGAAATGAACTTTTTCTCTGAAAGGTGATGTATCAACGGAAAATAGATCTTGTATTGCTAAGAGATCAATATGGTATATTTTGTTGTAGCGCAATTATTTTTTCACAATAAAAAGAGATTTAAAAAAAAAATAATAGTGTATATATATATATATATATATATTCCAAATATAATAGGGGAACAAAAAAATAGCTCACACAATCTATCCACATTCATGTAAGTAGAAAATGAGGTATAACATTGCTCTAGTACATATCACAAGAAAATAACTGGCTATAGAGCATACATGTCAAAGAAAAAAAGGAAACAGAACAAAAGTTATGTGAGAATCTGACCTAGGTCGTACACTGAACATATCTAAACAATTTAAACTCCCACTATTACCTTATTACAGACAATAGCTCACGTAAAAGTAAAATAAAACATTACTCTTGATGAACATACCGCTAGCCCAAAAACTGTGTAAATAGCATACATGTCAATAAAAATAGAAATTGTGGCAGAATTCGACCAGGGGTCGTGCACTAAAAATAGTTGGCTAGATAACGAGTTTTGTCGGTAGAGCCGTGCGGTGCTAACAAGCCTTTTTTTTCACCGCTCACTTAAAACAACGCTGGTATTACGAATTTTCTGAATGGCTGCGTTAGTCTCAGAAAAGTGAGCGTTGAGCAAAATTTAGCTCCACATCTCACCTCGATACCAGCGTTGCTTAAGTCAGCTGTAAGCTGGCTAAACATGCTCGTGCACGATTTCCCCATAGGAAACAATGGGGCTGAGTCGGCTGGAAAAAAAAATAACACCTGCAAAAAAGCAGCGTTCAGCTTCTAACGCAGCCCCATTGTTTCCTATGGGAAAATAAAATATATGTCTACACCTAACACCCTAACATGAACCCCGATTCTAAACACCCCTAATCTTACACTTATTAACCCCTAATCTGCCGCCCCTGACATCGTCGCCACCTGCATAATATTATCAACCCCTAATCTGCCGCTCCGGACACCGCCGCCACCTACATTATACTAATGAACCCCTAATCTGCTGCCCCTAACATCGCCGACACCTACATTATATTTATTAACCCCTAATCTGCCGCCCCCAACGTCGCCGCTACCTACCTACAATTATTAACCCCTAATCTGCTGCCCCCAACGTCGCCGCCACTATACTAAATTTATTAACCCCTAAACCTAAGTCTAACCCTAACCCCCCTAACTTAAATCTAATTTAAATAAATCTAAAGAAAATTACTATTATTAACTAAATTATTCCTATTTAAAACTAAATACTTACCTATAAAATAAACCCTAATATAGCTACAATATAATAGTTACATTGTAGCTATTTTAGGATTTATTTTTATTTTACAGGCAACTTTGTATTTATTTTAACTAGGTACAAAAGTTATTAAATAGTTATTAACTATTTAATAACTACCTAGCTAAAATAAATACAAATTGACCTGTAAAATAAACCCTAACCTAAGTTACAATTACACCTAACACTACGCTATAATTAAATTAATTACCTAAACTAACTACAATTAATTACAATTAAATTAAATAAACTAAATTATGAAAAAAAACAAAACACTAAATTACAGAAAATAGAAAATAAATTACAAATTTTAAAACTAATTACACCTAATCTAATCCCCCTAATAAAATAAAAAAGCCCCCAAAATAAAAAAAATTCCCTACCCTATACTAAATTACAAATAGCCCTTAAAAGGGCCTTTTGCGGGGCATTGCCCCAAAGTAATCAGCTCTTTTACCTGTAAAAAAAAATACAATACCCCCCCAACATTACAACCCACCACCCACACACCCCTACTCTAAAACCCACCCAATCCCCCCTTACAAAAAACCTAACACTAACCCCCTGAAGATCACCCTACCTTGAGCCGTGTTAGGATTTTTTAAGGGGGGATTGGGTGGGTTTTAGATTAGGGGTGTGTGGGTGGTGGTTGTAATGTTGGGGGGTATTGTATTTTTTTTTTTTACAGGTAAAAGAGCTGATTACTTTGGGGCAATGCCCCGCAAAACGCCCTTTTAAGGGCTATTTGTAATTTAGTATAGGGTAAGGAATTTTTTTTATTTTGGGGGGCTTTTTATTTTAGTTAGGGGGATTAGATTAGGTGTAATTAGTTTTAAATTTTGTAATTTATTATTTATTTTCTGTAATTTAGTGTTTTTTGTTTTTTTTCGTAATTTAGTTTATTTAATTTAATTGTAATTAATTGTAGGTAGTTTAGGTAAAATAAAATAGCTATAATGTAACTATTAGTTATATTGTAGCTTTATTAGGGTTTATTTTATAGGTAAGTATTTAGTTTTAAATAGGAATAATGTAGTTAATGATAGTAATTTTATTTATGTTTATTTAAATTATATTTAAGTTATGGGGTGTTAGGGTGACGGTTAGACTTAGGTTTAGGGGTTAATAAATTTAATATAGTAGACTTTGGGTGTGGCAGATTAGGGGTTAATAAATGTAGGTAGGTGTCGGCGATGTTAGGGGCGGCAGATTAGGGGTTAATAAAATTTAACTAGTGTTTGCGAGGCGGGAGTGCAGCGGTTTAGGGGTTAATACATTTATTAAAGTGGCCGCGATGTCCGGTCGGCAGATTAGGGGTTAAATAAAATTATTTTAGTGTTTGCAATGTGGGGGGGCCTCGGTTTAGGGGTTAATAGGTAGTTTATGGGTGTAAGTGTACTTTTTAGCACTTTAGTTAAGAGTTTTATGTTCCGGCGTTAGCCCATAAAACTCTTAACTACTGACTTTTAAATGCGGTAGGAGTCTTGACAGGAGAGGGTGTACCGCTCACTTCTTCCAAGACGCGTAATACCAGCATTAGGCAAATCCCATTAAAAAGATAGGATACGCAATTGACGTAAGGGGATTTGCGGTAGCCTTGAGTCGCGGAAGAAAAGTGAACAATACACCTGTACCTGTATGACTCGTAATACCAGCAGGCGTTATAAAGCAGCGTTGGGACCTCTCAACGCTGCTTTTTAAGGCTAACGCAGAACTCGTGATCTAGTCGAGTATTTCTAATGTTTTCTTTAAATGTTATATTCGAAATATGCAATATTCGAAAAAGAAACATTGAAATTGATATATTTGTATCTATTATGTATCAATTTACTAAATTAAATTCCCTCCCACATGAACTACTGAACTTCTGAATAGTATTTGGTAATTGAATGTTACATTTGAAATGTCAAATGTGGATATTCAATCTAATGATGAACATTCGAAAATTAAAGTAACGTTTGAAAACCGTAAATAAAATTTGATTATCGAATTTTAAGGGATTTTCCTTCTTATCAACATTCGATTGTCCAACATGAATGTCTACAGGACTATTCATTCTACCAAACAAATTACAGTTTCAGCACATTCACCCATCCCTAAACAATATCTTATGTCATATAGGCAACATTTACATGTCTTAATTTAGCTTATCAATACAACCTAAAGTTAGTTTTATATATTTGTAATACTTTTGTATACATAGTACCATCAGAAATATAGTAAAGTACTGTGACTATTATTTGCATTTTAGAACACAAGAACAAAACAAAATACCAATACCCAAACAGAGAGTATTGTCACTTACTGGCTGGGAAAAATAGTAATTCGTAATCATTTTATTTAAAAAAAATTAAAAAATATATTAATCCCTTCACCCAAAAAGATATATATATATACACATACGTCTGAGCTTCAGGAAGCTCCAGCAGTCTCGGCTGTTAAGTTATAGCCGAGGGCCTGAGTTTCTGAGCTTGAGGCATCTGCCGCATATGGAACTGGAGCGTGATCAGTGCCAGATGTCTGTGTCATTGTGTGTAGTGATCAACTGCTGGTGCCAGAGGAAGGTGCGGGAGGGAATACGGGAGGCAGGTGTAGGGAACAGCAGCGAAGGGGGGAAGGAGGGAGTGGACGGGCCCTAGACTGCAGAAAAAAAAGGGAGAGGGAAGGAAGGGGCGCTATGCTACAGAAAAAATGTGGGGTGGGGGGTCACTAACTGGCGATCGTGGGAGAGAGGAGGTGGTGGGACCACTACACTTCAGAAAAAAAAAAAAAATATGACATAAATGGCGGGATTAGTTAGAGCAGGGGGGATAGAGAGCTGTTTGGGAGGGATCAGGGAGGTTGAAGTAAGGTAATAAAAAAAGCCTTACATTTTTATATTGGCAGACTGCCGGTACTTACAGTATCTCACAAAAGTGAGTACACCCCTCACAATTTTGGAAATATTTTATTATATCTTTTCATGTGACAACACTGAAGAAATGACACTTTGCTACAATGTAAAGTAGTGAGTGTACATACTTTATATCAGTGTAAATGTGCTGTCCCCTCAAAATAACTCAACAAAAAGCAATTAATGTCTAAACCGTTGGCAATAAAAGTGGGTACACCCCTAAGTGGAAATGTCCAAATTGGGCTAAAAGTGTCAATACACTGTATGCAGAATTATTAGACAAATGAGTATTTTGACCACATCATCCTCTTTATGCATGTTGTCTTACTCCAAGCTGTATAGGCTTGAAAGCCTACTACCAATTAAGCATATTAGGTGATGTGCATCTCTGTAATGAGAAGGGGTGTGGTCTAATGACATCAACACCCTATATCAGGTGTGCATAATTATTAGGTAACTTCCTTTCCTTTGGCAAAATGGGTCAAAAGAAGGACTTGACAGGCTCAGAAAAGTCAAAAATAGTGAGATATCTTGCAGAGGGATGCAGCACTCTTAAAATTGCAAAGCTTCTGAAGCGTGATCATCGAACAATCAAGCGTTTCATTCAAAATAGTCAACAGGGTCGCAAGAAGCGTGTGGAAAAACCAAGGCGCAAAATAACTGCCCATGAACTGAGAAAAGTCAAGCGTGCAGCTGCCAAGATGCCACTTGCCACCAGTTTGGCCATATTTCAGAGCTGCAACATCACTGGAGTGCCCAAAAGCACAAGGTGTGCAATACTCAGAGACATGGCCAAGGTAAGAAAGGCTGAAAGACGACCACCACTGAACAAGACACACAAGCTGAAACGTCAAGACTGGGCCAAGAAATATCTCAAGACTGATTTTTCTAAGGTTTTATGGACTGATGAAATGAGAGTGAGTCTTGATGGGCCAGATGGATGGGCCCGTGGCTGGATTGGTAAAGGGCAGAGAGCTCCAGTCCGACTCAGACGCCAGCAAGGTGGAGGTGGAGTACTGGTTTGGGCTGGTATCATCAAAGATGAGCTTGTGGGGCCTTTTCGGGTTGAGGATGGAGTCAAGCTCAACTCCCAGTCCTACTGCCAGTTTCTGGAAGACACCTTCTTCAAGCAGTGGTACAGGAAGAAGTCTGCATCCTTCAAGAAAAACATGATTTTCATGCAGGAC
Source organism: Bombina bombina (assembly GCF_027579735.1). Classification (NCBI taxonomy): domain Eukaryota; kingdom Metazoa; phylum Chordata; class Amphibia; order Anura; family Bombinatoridae; genus Bombina; species Bombina bombina. Next base: position 154,709,854 of record NC_069502.1, read on the forward strand.
AATGCTCCATCACACGTGTCCAAGTACTCCACAGCGTGGCTGGCAAGAAAGGGTATAAAAGAAGAAAATCTAATGACATGGCCTCCTTGTTCACCTGATCTGAACCCCATTGAGAACCTGTGGTCCATCATCAAATGTGAGATTTACAAGGAGGGAAAACAGTACACCTCTCTGAACAGTGTCTGGGAGGCTGTGGTTGCTGCTGCACGCAATATTGATGGTGAACAGATCAAAACACTGACAGAATCCATGGATGGCAGGCTTTTGAGTGTCCTTGCAAAGAAAGGTGGCTATATTGGTCCCTGATTTGTTTTTTTTTTTTTTTTGAATGTCAGAAATGTATATTTGTGAATATTGAGATGTTATATTGGTTTCACTGGTAAAAATAAATAATTGAAATGGGTATATATTTGTTTTTTGTTAAGTTGCCTAATAATTATGCACAGTAATAGTCGCCTGCACACACAGATATCCCCCTAAAATAGCTATAATTAAAAACAAACTAAAAACTACTTCCAAAACTATTCAGCTTTGATATTAATGAGTTTTTTGGGTTCATTGAGAACATGGTTGTTGTTCAATAATAAAATTAATCCTCAAAAATACAACTTGCCTAATAATTCTGCACTCCCTGTATTTTGTGTGGCCACCATTATTTTCCAGCACTGCCTTAACCCTCTTGGGCATGGAGTTCATCAGAGCTTCACAGGTTGCCACTGGAGTCCTCGTCCACTCCTCCATGAGACATCACGGAGCTGGTGGAGGTTAGAGACCTTGCGCTCGCCCACCTTCCGTTTGAGGATGCCCCACAGATGCTCAATCTGGTTTAGGTCTGGAGACATGCTTGGCCAGTCATCACCTTTACCCTCAGCTTCTTTAGCATAGCAGTGGTCGTCTTGGAGGTGTGTTTGGGGTCGTTATCATGTTGGAATACTGCCCTGCGGCCCAGTCTCTGAAGGGAGGGGATCATGCTATGTTTCAGTATATCACAGTACATGTTGGCATTCATGGTTCCCTCACTGAACTGTAGCACTCCCACCACCATGCTTGACTGTAGGCAAGACACACTTGTCTTTGTACTCCTCACCTGGTTGCCGCCACACACGCTTGACACCATCTGAACCAAATAAGTTTATCTTAATCTCATCGGACCACAGGACATGGTTCCAGTAATCCATGTCCTTAGTCTGTTTGTCTTCAGCAAAGTGTTTGCAAGCTTTCTTGTGCATCATCTTTAGAAGAGGCTTCCTTCTGGGACGACAGCCATGCAGACCAATTTGATGTAGTGTGCGGTGTATGGTCTGAGCACTGACAGGCTGACCCCCCACCCGTTCAACCTCTGCAGCAATGCTGGCAGCACTCATACATCTATATCCCAAAGACAACCTCTGGATTTGACGCTGAGCATGTGCACTCAACTTCTTTGGCCGACCATGGCGAGGCCTGTTCTGAGTGGAACCTGTCCTGTGAAACCGCTGTATGGTCTTACCCACCATGCTGCAGCTAAGTTTCAGGGTCTTGGCAATCTTGTTATAGCCTAGGCCATCTTTATGTAGAGCAACAATTCTTTTTTTCTGACATTAGAGAGTTCTTTGCCATGAGGTGTCATGTTGAACTTCCAGTGAACAGTATGAGAGAGTGTGAGAGCAATAACACCAAATTTAACACACCTGCTCCCCATTCACACCTGAGACCTTGTAACACTAACGAGTCACATAACACCAGGGAGGGAAAATGGCTTATTGGACCCAATTTGGACATTTCCATTTAGGGGTGTACTCACTTTTGTTGCCAATAGCTTAGACATTAATGGCTGTGTGTTGAACTTGAGTTATTTTGAGGGGACAGCAAATTTTTACTGTTATACAGGCTGGACACTCAGTACTTTACATTGCAGCAAAGTGTCATTTCTTCAGTGTTGTCACATGAAAAGATATAATAAAATATTTACAAACATTTGAGGAGTGTACTCACTTTTGTGATACTGTAAGATGGAGATGACCAGTGGCGGGGGGGGGGGGGGGTGAGGGAGGGAAGAGAGCTGTTTGAGAGGGATCAGGTAGGTTTCAGGGGGTGAGAAGTGTCAGGCGGGAACGTCACCTTTCAGACAAATAGCGTTCTGCAGTGGGCTGCCTTAGCGGCTAACACTGCAAATAAATAAAATATTTTATACTTCGTGAGTGAAAGTCCCCTTTATTTGTTCCAATGGTAAATCCTAGTCTTTCAGACACGCTAGGTTTTACCATCACTTTAATGAAAAAGTCTGGATTTTCTAATAATTCTAGATTTTGGAATTCCATTTTTGGGGATTTGTACCTGTACTATAATATGACAATATGCGGCAACCTTTTCTTTTGTATACAGTTCTTTTGTAAATACCTGTTATAGCAGCCATTATATTAGCCACATATCCACATCATATACAGTATATCACTACATCACATAGCCACTGGCCCTACAGCCCTTCTGTCACCCTATAGCCATATCACACCTCAAGGCACCTGCCCCTAACCTTTATTGTCTTGGGTTCCTTAACATAATATTGCGTTGTTTCTCAAGTACTGTGCATGGTGCCTGTATGGGGGAAGTGAATAGGAGGGTAACTGTGTCTGGTTGCCCCCCTACATGGCAGACATGTGACAAGGGAGGAATCAATAGCTGTGTCAGTAAGTAGTGCACTGCTCCAAGTGCTGTTAAAAATATCTCAGAGTACCACACTTGGCACACATGCCTATGGTATAGACCGAAATCCAAGCTTCTAAATGTTTGGCCCAATTTTATGCACAATTCTTAGACATTTAGATAGTTCACATTCACAGGCACCAAAATGTATTCACATTCACCTAAATGAAAAACTGAGCTTTCAAATCACAGAAGACAGTATGACACACTATTTGAGGTTAGTGTTCCAGTATTTTGTGGGAGGGAGAGTGAAAATGCTGTGGGCAGTGTTTGGGTATATCATGAGGACAGGGTGGAGACTGGGTGCCTCTTGAGTGGCGCTGGAGGAGTCTCCTAAAAACTGGGTGGGGAAACGCTGTAGACAGGAGAGCGGACAGAATCCAAAATGGTTGGGAGGTCTGCTATGAATCAGAAAATCACACTTTAAAATGAAAGCTTAAAACTGTAAAAATATTTTTCTTTTTCAATCTCTGTGGCTCAGAAATTTGCAGCAAATTTAAATGTATCATATCTAACATGTAAAGGAACAGTAAACATATTGAGATTTTTTTTACATAAAATGTTTTAGTTATGTGTAATTAAACAACTTTGTAATATACTTGTATTATTTATTGTACCCATTTTCATGTAATTTAGCCCTGAAATCAATTTCTTATTTATCTCTGTGCAATTTCTAATTCTCAGAACTTGAAATGTACCCTGCTGATTTCTCAAGGCTAACTTTGCTACATATCTGCTTCTTACTGGCACTATCAGATAACAACTGCAAAACAATATACTTATCTACAAACTTTATGACAGTGGCTAGCCTCGTTGTCTGTGGACTAAAGCCAAGATTTGCTCCTCCAAAATAATTGCAGTAGAATGGATGTTAATGTGTTTTTAAAAAGTTTCACTCTAAATACATATTAAACAACAGGCTATTGCACACTACCAAAATATTATTTAATGTTATAAATGTTATTTAATAGAAAATTCTAAGAAATTTAACAAACAAAATGACATGAATAAAGTTTTTTTTTTTCTTTTTTAAAAAAGCATAATCAACAGGCGTTTATAAAAAAAAAAATTAGTTGCCATACTACCACTAATAAAAACATATTTCTTTATGCCGCTGTAATATATTGCTATAGTGAAAAGTTGAAACCGCTCTCTTTTCCACGACGTAACACTTACTGTGCTGGAACTAATTGTTTTCTAACCAAATATGTGGAACGCAAAGCTGCTGTTTTGTCCCTAGCCGGCTACCGTACATGACATTTCATTTTCCAGTAGTAAAGATGGCAGCGCCTAGTGATTCTACTGACAGCGGCAATACCGAAGAAAATATTTTATATGATTTATTAATAAATACCGAGTGGCCACCGGAGCCCGACGTGCAGGTAAGAGGAATGTCTGTGGTAATGCGAATGTGCTCAGCTGAGTTTCTAGCAAGGAATCGTATAACTCAAATTGTTGCTACAGTGTGGGAGACAGGACACGTATCTCTGTGAGATAAGAAGATAGGAAGGTTGACGAATTGGCACGTTTACGATATAAATAGTTTTGAAAGAAAGAGTAGTGAATGAGCTTTAGGAGACTATAAAGTGGGCTCATGGAAAGGGTATATAGAAACCACGTGGCAAATCAAGAGGGAGTTACGTATAGTATGAAGGAGAAAACCCATTCTACGGGATTGGAAATGGCTTAAAGTAACATGAAACCCCAAATGTTTAATGTTTTAGAAAGAGCATGCAATTTTATACAACTTTTATCTATTTCACTTCATTCTCTTAATATCATTTGCTGAACAGCTTATCTGGATAGGCTTAGTGACTGCTGATTGGTGGCTGCACATAGATGCCTCATGTGATTGGCTCATCCATGTGCATTGCTATTTCTTCTGCAAAGGATATCTAAAAAATGAAGAACATTAGAGAATAGAAGTAAATTGGAATGTTGTTTAAAATTGTATTCTCTACCTGAATCATGAAGGAACACATTTTGGGTTTAGTGTCCCTTTAAGGTGCCACATAAAGACTGTGGACAGGATAAAAGAGAGTTTCTCCATGAAAAGTGTATATATGTCGAGAACGTCATGAGAGCAATGCCCAGGGGAAATGGAGCCCATTGATGGTAGCAATTTTACACAACAAAGAGTAAATATATAGCATATGGAAAACAAGAAAAATAAAGTACGTGTGTCTCTCGCAGCTGTGGTTTGCTCACATGTCTCTTAAACGGGTGCCAGTTACTAGAGGAGCTTCTGTGTGTTTTGTTTGGTGGGAGAGAACGGCACATTCTTTCTTGTGCTGAAACATAAGGTTTATGGCAACAGTTGTCGACCATTGATATAAAGGTCGTCTGTGCACTAACTTGATAATATGGCATTGGCAATCTACCAGTTAAAAAAAAATTATTATTGGTTGCATGTGAATAAATAAATAAAAACAGGTGTCTTGAACAAGAGCATTTCAGCATTAATGCATGATCAATTTTCTAAACATCAGCACACGTAGAAAAAAAAATACAAACTTTACAAGAAGTATTTTACTAATCCTAACAATATATTAAATAGTTACATATGTAACAAGTGATGGCAAATTGCTAGGATTTACCATCACTAAAAATAAACTAGTTTCAGTCATTAGTCACTAAAAAAATGGTGCTAAACTAACCCTATCTGTGCCGCAGTAGATTGCTAAACTCAATAAACAGACACAGTATGGGCAATTCGTTAGTATTTTTTTTACTATTTTCTGAGCTTACTCATTTATTTAGAGCAAAGTAGCAGACTGAGCTCTGGCAGATTAAAATAATAATAAAAAATAGTCTATGGTTTGATGCTGGCAGAAGCAGCAGTGTCAAGGCACAAAGCTGCCCTGCTTTGTGACCACCAGCATTTTAAATCAGGATACGGAAGATGGATCGTTAAAAGCACTTTCAGAAGTTAACAGAACGGCACATACCTTGGAAGCATGGGACATAACTGCAGAAATGTCTGGGACTTATATTTCTCACCGCTGAAAAGATTAGCTGCTGGAGGAGATTCTAACATCCTCAAACTTGGCCCTCCAGAGGTTTTGGAACTACATTTCCCATTAAGCTCAGCAAGCATATCAGCTGGCTGAGCATCATAGGAAATGTAGTTCCAAAACCTCTGACACACTATGGGAATGGGGCTATGTTAGTCCAGGGCTATGTTAATGCGTCCTGGTCACTCTGCATTCTATAGTTGCACTCTGCTTTGGGGGCTATATAGCACCTTAGTTAGTGTAACAAGGGTTGCCGTTGCGTTTTGCTGCACTCTACAGCAATGTTTTTAAAAAATGTGTTCCTAAAAAAACGTGCCTCTGAGTCCCAGCAAGTGTCAATAGCTCGGCCTGGTTCCCTGGCCTCCTGACCCATCGGGCCCCTGACTCCAGTCACCCCTTTCACCCCCTGATGGCAGCCCTGCTCCCCAGGTGTGCGCAAGAGCATATAAGGGGTGGCGCGGGAGCAATGACACTTTACATTATCCAATGGAAACCACAAGCAGCAGCAAACTGGCAAAACATAGAACGTTTTTAAGAGACAATAATGACACTTGTAATTTTGGGGTGGGATAAGGGACAGAATGTAGTTGGAAGAAAGGCACTGAGGTAGAAATTGCTCAGAGACTGCACTGTATTTGTTGTCTCGAACAGTAACTTGCATTTAAAGTGATGGTAAATCCAAGCATTTAAAAAACGCTAGGGTTTACCATCACTAAAAATAATGTTGTTTCATTGAGTTTTTTTTTTTGGTATACTTAATGCTCTATTTTTTTTTATTTGTATAATAAATAGAAAAGGAGACCAAATCAAGGTGCACAAAACATTGCACTTACTAAAAGCAAATAGTTGTATTTTCTTAAAAGTTAAATATGCAGTCCGGGGGTTAGTTTCGCCTGTTCACTTCAAACGCCGTCAGTGGCGATCTCCAGATATAATTCTGGTGCAGGAAAAAGTATTACATTCTCACTTCATTATTTTACTTTGATCTCTATTCTTGTATTGTTTATTACACAGATTTCTTATTAAAACATATTTTGGCATTTTATTTGCTGGTTTTTGTCACTGTATTTTTTTTTTACTGTACTTAAAAACAAGCAATCATTTCTATCTGTATATCTATTTGTTTATTTCTAACGTATCTGTTGTAGATAAACAGACAAGTAGAGAGGTAGCAGTGACACTGCTTTATGACCTACAATTTAGTAAATTTCAAATCATTTGAAATACATTAGTATTATGTTTTCTATGTTCATTTGTAGAAATGTCATCCTTACTGGTTTATGAGTTCGGTGTGTATTAGCTTTTTATGCAAAGATTCCTTTTACAGTTTAGCATTTTTCCCCACTAGGAAATACATTCCTGAACATGTTGTGGTTAAATTCTTAGAATCCTGGATAAGACTGCATTGTACTTGTATTGGATTTCTCCAACATAGGTGTGTCCGGTCCACGGCGTCATCCTTACTTGTGGGATATTCTCTTCCCCAACAGGAAATGGCAAAGAGCCCAGCAAAGCTGGTCACATGATCCCTCCTAGGCTCCGCCTTCCCCAGTCATTCTCTTTGCCGTTGTACAGGCAACATCTCCACGGAGATGGCTTAGAGTTTTTTAGTGTTTAACTGTAGTTTTTATTATTCAATCAAGAGTTTGTTATTTTAAAATAGTGCTGGTATGTACTATTTACTCTGAAACAGAAAAGAGATGAAGATTTCTGTTTGTAAGAGGAAAATGATTTTAGCAACCGTTACTAAAATCGATGGCTGTTTCCACACAGGACTGTTGAGAGGAATTAACTTCAGTTGGGGGAACAGTGAGCAGACTTTTGCTGCTTGAGGTATGACACATTCTAACAAGACGATGTAATGCTGGAAGCTGTCATTTTCCCTATGGGATCCGGTAAGCCATTTTTATTACAGAAAGAAAAAAAGGGCTTCACAAGGGCTTTTTAAGACTGTAGACATTTTCTGGGCTAAATCGATTTATATATAAACATATTTTATACTCCATAGCCTTGAGGAATTATTTTAATCTTGGGAATTATGTAAAATAACCGGCAGGCACTGTATTGGACACCTTATTCTCTAGGGGCTTTCCCTAATCATAGGCAGAGTCTCATTTTCGCGCCTCTATTGCGCACTTGTTTTTGAGAAGCATGACATGCAGATGCATGTGTGAGGAGCTCTGATACATAGAAAAGACTTTCTGAAGGCGTCATTTGGTATCGTATTCCCCTTTGGGCTTGGTTGGGTCTCAGCAAAGCAGATACCAGGGACTGTAAAGGGGTTAAATATAAAAACGGCTCCGGTTCCGTTATTTTAAGGGTTAAAGCTTCCAAATTTGGTGTGCAATACTTTTAAGGCTTTAAGACACTGTGGTGAAATTTTGGTGAATTTTGAACAATTCCTTCATACTTTTTCGCAATTGCAGTAATAAAGTGTGTTCAGTTTAAAATTTAAAGTGACAGTAACGGTTTATTTTAAAACGTTTTTTGTACTTTGTTATCAAGTTTTTGCCTGTTTAACATGTCTGAACTACCAGATAGACTGTGTTCTGAATGTGGGGAAGCCAAGGTTCCTTCTCATTTAAATAGATGTGATTTATGTGACACAAAATTTAGAGAAAATGATGCCCAAGATGATTCCTCAAGTGAGGGGAGTTTTGGTTAAAATCTTGGTCAGCGGATGCGTCTTCCAAGAACAAATTGCTTAACATTCCTTTCAAGGGGAAAACGCTGTTTGGCCCTGACTTGAAAGAGATTATCTCTGATATCACTGGGGGCAAGGGCCACGCCCTTCCTCAGGATAGGTCTTTCAAGGCCAAAAATAAACCTAATTTTCGTCCCTTTCGCAGAAACGGACCAGCCCCAAGTGCTACGTCCTCTAAGCAAGAGGGTAATACTTCTCAAGCCAAGCCAGCCTGGAGACCAATGCAAGGCTGGAACAAAGGAAAGCAGGCCAAGAAACCTGCCACTGCTACCAAGACAGCATGAGATGTTGGCCCCCGATCCGGGACCGGATCTGGTGGGGGGCAGACTCTCTCTCTTCGCTCAGGCTTGGGCAAGAGATGTTCTGGATCCTTGGGCACTAGAAATAGTCTCCCAAGGTTATCTTCTGGAATTCAAGGGGCTTCCCCCAAGGGGGAGGTTCCACAGGTCTCAATTGTCTTCAGACCACATAAAAAGACAGGCATTCTTACATTGTGTAGAAGACCTGTTAAAAATGGGAGTGATTCATCCTGTTCCTTTAGGAGAACAAGGGATGGGGTTCTACTCCAATCTGTTCGTAGTTCCCAAAAAAGAGGGAACATTCAGACCAATCTTAGATCTCAAGATCCTAAACAAGTTTCTCAAGGTTCCATCGTTCAAAATGGAAACCATTCGAACAATTCTTCCTTCCATCCAGGAAGGTCAATTCATGACCACGGTGGATTTAAAGGATGCGTATCTACATATTCCTATCCACGAGGAACATCATCGGTTCCTAAGGTTCGCATTCCTGGACAAGCATTACCAGTTTGTGGCACTTCCGTTCGGATTAGCCACTGCTCCAAGGATTTTCACAAAGGTACTAGGGTCTCTTCTAGCGGTGCTAAGACCAAGGGGCATTGCAGTAGTACCTTACTTGGACGACATTCTGATTCAAGCGTCGTCCCTTCCTCTAGCAAAGGCTCACACGGACATTGTCCTGGCCTTTCTCAGATCTCACGGGTGGAAAGTGAACGTAGAAAAAAGTTCTCTATCTCTGTCAACAAGGGTTCCCTTCTTGGGAACAATAATAGACTCCTTAGAAATGAGGATTTTTCTGACAGAGGCCAGAAAATCAAAACTTCTAAACTCTTGTCAAATACTTCATTCTGTTCCTCTTCCTTCCATAGCGCAGTGCATGGAAGTAATAGGTTTGATGGTTGCGGCAATGGACGTAGTTCCTTTTGCGCGAATTCATCTAAGACCATTACAACTGTGCATGCTCAGTCAGTGGAATGGGGACTATACAGACTTGTCTCCGACGATACAAGTAGATCAGAGGACCAGAGATTCACTCCGTTGGTGGCTGTCCCTGGACAACCTGTCACAGGGGATGAGCTTCCGCAGACCAGAGTGGGTCATTGTCGCGACCGACGCCAGTCTGGTGGGCTGGGGCGCGGTCTGGGGACCCCTGAAAGCTCAGGGTCTTTGGTCTCGGGAAGAATCTCTTCTCCCGATAAATATTCTGGAACTGAGAGCGATATTCAATGCTCTCAAGGCTTGGCCTCAGCTAGCAAAGGCCAAGTTCATACGGTTTCAATCAGACAACATGACGACTGTTGCGTACATCAACCATCAGGGGGGAACAAGGAGTCCCCTGGCGATGGAAGAAGTGACCAAAATCATTCAATGGGCGGAGACTCACTCCTGCCACTTGTCTGCAATCCACATCCCAGGAGTGGAAAATTGGGAAGCGGATTTTCTGAGTCGTCAGACATTTCATCCGGGGGAGTGGGAACTCCATCCGGAAATCTTTGCCCAAATTACTCAATTGTGGGGCATTCCAGACATGGATCTGATGGCCTCTCGTCAGAACTTCAAGGTTCCTTGCTACGGGTCCAGATCCAGGGATCCCAAGGCGACTCTAGTAGATGCACTAGTAGCACCTTGGACCTTCAAACTAGCTTATGTATTCCCGCTGTTTCCTCTCATCCCCAGGCTGGTAGCCAGGATCAATCAGGAGAGGGCATCGGTGATCTTGATAGCTCCTGCGTGGCCACGCAGGACTTGGTATGCAGACCTGGTGAATATGTCATCGGCTCCACCATGGAAGCTACCTTTGAGACGAGACCTTCTTGTTCAAGGTCCGTTCGAACATCCGAATCTGGTCTCACTCCAACTGACTGCTTGGAGATTGAACGCTTGATCTTATCAAAGCGAGGGTTCTCAGATTCTGTCATTGATACTCTTGTTCAGGCCAGAAAGCCTGTAACTAGAAATATTTACCACAAAATATGGAAAAAATATATCTGTTGGTGTGAATCTAAAGGATTCCCTTGGGACAAGGTAAAAATTCCTAAGATTCTATCCTTTCTTCAAGAAGGTTTGGAGAAAGGACTATCTGCAAGTTCCTTGAAGGGACAGATTTCTGCCTTGTCTGTGTTACTTCACAAAAAGCTGGCAGCTGTGCCAGATGTTCAAGCCTTTGTTCAGGCTCTGGTTAGAATCAAGCCTGTTTACAAACCTTTGACTCCTCCTTGGAGTCTCAATTTAGTTCTTTCAGTTCTTCAGGGGGTTCCGTTTGAACCCTTACATTCCGTTGATATTAAGTTATTATCTTGGAAAGTTTTGTTTTTGGTTGCAATTTCTTTTGCTAGAAGAGTTTCAGAATTATCTGCTCTGCAGTGTTCTCCTCCTTATCTGGTGTTCCATGCAGATAAGGTGGTTTTACGTACTAAACCTGGTTTTCTTCCCAAAGTTGTTTCTAACAAAAACATTAACCAGGAGATAGTCGTGCCTTCTTTGTGTCCGAATCCAGTTTCAAAGAAGGAACGTTTGTTGCACAATTTGGATGTTGTTCGTGCTCTAAAATTCTATTTAGATGCTACAAAGGATTTTAGACAAACATCTTCCTTGTTTGTTGTTTATTCTGGTAAAAGGAGAGGTCAAAAAGCAACTTCTACCTCTCTCTCTTTTTGGATTAAAAGCATCATCAGATTGGCTTATGAGACTGCCGGACGGCAGCCTCCTGAAAGAATCACAGCTCATTCCACTAGGGCTGTGGCTTCCACATGGGCCTTCAAGAACGAGGCTTCTGTTGATCAGATATGTAAGGCAGCGACTTGGTCTTCACTGCACACTTTTACTAAATTTTACAAGTTTGATACTTTTGCTTCTTCTGAGGCTATTTTTGGGAGAAAGGTTTTGCAAGCCGTGGTGCCTTCCATCTAGGTGACCTGATTTGCTCCCTCCCTTCATCCGTGTCCTAAAGCTTTGGTATTGGTTCCCACAAGTAAGGATGACGCCGTGGACCGGACACACCTATGTTGGAGAAAACAGAATTTATGTTTACCTGATAAATTACTTTCTCCAACGGTGTGTCCGGTCCACGGCCCGCCCTGGTTTTTTTAATCAGGTCTGATAATTTATTTTCTTTAACTACAGTCACCACGGTATCATATGGTTTCTCCTATGCAAATATTCCTCCTTTACGTCGGTCGAATGACTGGGGAAGGCGGAGCCTAGGAGGGATCATGTGACCAGCTTTGCTGGGCTCTTTGCCATTTCCTGTTGGGGAAGAGAATATCCCACAAGTAAGGATGACGCCGTGGACCGGACACACCGTTGGAGAAAGTAATTTATCAGGTAAACATAAATTCTGTTTTTATAGGTGGCTAAACCAGTTAAGCCCTCTGATAGGTTAGTGCATTTTGACAACTTTCCTATACATCTACTGTAATCTGACCAATCAGGGACCATCAGCTGTTATTAGGATTTGCATATATAGTTTTTCTTCTGTTATCCTGGTACAAAATTTGCTCATGTCACATTTAGAACAAACACTATGTTTTGTGATTAGACAGAAATTAATAAAATATGGTCAGTGTAATGTTTATTAGAAGATGATGTAATGATCTAACCAATAAACAAGAAAGCAAAAGCACATTACCGACATAGATTTTAGAATTTAGGGACATTCTTATTTTATTAATGAGGCAATATTGCTCTAGGCGGTAAGCCTTCTCCATTTACCCACCAGGTTGTTTATTTGCAACCATTTGGAGTCAGATAACTTCAGTTATCACACTTTTAATAATATATTTAGACAAATAGCAGTAATTTCTCTTTGTCTACAATAATACACATTATGAGTAATGGAATCATTGCCGCATAGACATATACCAGTTATTAACTGCCATAAACACAAATTTTTATGTGATTAACCTAAATGCCATTAACCTATTGGCTTACAGTAGCACGTATATCTATGTTTAAGCCTTGGGCTTCCAGGAACATACAATTGATTAACCCCTTGGTTAACCTTTGAGGTGCCAGCAGTGCTACTGAGACAAACACTGTACCAAAACACTATATGCATCCAATTTCTATTGTGATCCCAAAGAGGGGAGCTTGGAGGAGCTAAATCCACTGTTACTGCTAACCCTACACTCCAAATATGGGTTTAAAGCATTCTGCACTGGTGTAGTAACTGACCTAAGCAACCACTAACCTCTGGCATTATCCGCTGGGTTGTCTTGAGGCTAGGTCCCCTTCTCCTTAATTTACACTTCTTTATTTGGAACCTAATAAGCTCCTTTGGTCTCCAATACCATATTCCCACTCAAATGTATTCTGCATAAGACTTGTGTGCCTCATCTACTGTTCCTCTGCTGAGTTTCTATGCCCGTTTTTTTTTTTTTAAAATTCAAAATTATAACCGTCACCTGCAAAATCTTCTACAACCTGCGTACCTGATTATACACCTCTGTGTTACAGAACTTCTCTTGTCTTTCATCTGTTTTATGCAGCACTGCTCTTCATTCTGATTTCATTTAATCTCAATAACACTTGCTGATTGGTGTCTACATTTAGAAGGTATTCTCTCATAACTTACCTCTTGACCCCCTCATCTTTCTTTTTCACTCACATGTGCATATCACCTGTAAACTTTGTCAGCCGGAGGAGCTTTCAATCCGCTTAATCCGTGCTTAGTTTACACTTTACTGTTCTCTCATGGTATTTCACTGAAATCTGACAAGATTTCATAGAATTAAAGCAAAATAGGGGATGGGGGAAAGCAGTGAGTAAATGTGCAAAAGACCTATATAATATAATAAATAATATGGGATAAATCTTCACATATATAAATATAGGTATCCTGCCACAGAGTAGTAGCAAGAGCAAAACACAACTAACAAGTAAAAGTAACAGAGTATACAATTGTATATAGGTAGCTTTTTGAATAAGAAAGTTTAAACATAGCAGTGTCACAATCAACAAAATAATATAGAGTGATACATTAAATCCATTCATACTTAAATCTTTATTACAAAATATAAAAAAAGAGAAAAACTTCATTTTTTTAACCAACTTCAGTTTAGGAATTAAAACATTTAAACCGAAATGAGAAAAATTATATTCCCACAATTATATAAAGTATGCAAAAGATGGGGAACAGCAACCAACAATTAGGCATGGGAGCCAGGAGGCAGCCACCTCCTCCACATCAATGAAACTCCAAAGGAAAAAAGGTGCTCCAGCCTTGGCAGTTTAATGTAAAAAGACCTTTATTGTGCCACGGTCCACAAGAAAACAAACAAAGTTTTAGACCTACATTAGGTCCTTAGTCATGTCTACCTGAATATGCAGAGAGACTACCTTTATACAAATGCACAAGTGTAGGTCAATTACACATAAATGATAAAACAGCGCCATATAGTGTAGACAATTTTAACTTCTAAAGGTGATATTAGGGCTGCAACAACTAATCGGTAAGTTTGATCATAAAAATAGTTGTCAACAAATCTTATTATCAATTAGGTGGTCAGCGATTAGTTGGTCAGTTGCACAGCACCAGCTGCTTTAATCTGATGATATACTGCAACTAAGATTGTGTAAAAAAAATTGAGTTTATTTATTTTTTTAATCTTTTTTTCTATCCGATTAATCGGACAATAATCATCCGATTAATCGGATGGAAAACGAAATAAATAAAAATGTTTGCACAATAACATGTGCAGGAGTTCATCCGATTGAAGCAGCTGGTGCTGTGCAATTAACCAACTAATCGCTGACCACCTAATTGATAATGAGAAGCTTTGACAACTATATACTGTGTATTGGCAAAATTATATAATTAAAACATATACATATAGTCCCTATGCATATAATTAAAAAATGAGAAGCTACATTTGCAAAATCAAATATAGTTGTAGGAGTAAAACAGAATCAAGAAACAGATCAAGTAACAAAATTGTCGAAAGAATAGCAGCAATCACGTATGCAACAATGCAAATACAGAAATTGCAAACAACATGAATATGTTAATGCATGCAGTTCACACAAGTATCATTAATACCTTTATGTAAATTTTAATATATTTTTTATAAAGTTACAAAAGTAAATATTTCTAACCTTTTAAGATTTCAAAGAAAACTTCCATAAACTAAGTCCTAAAACATGCTTACTGATTGACTGCTTAAAGTTCCTTTACAATGGAATGTGGCTACCGAGGACGTTTTGAGGTAAAATATCTTCTATTTTTACATAGAGATGTTCAGGTGATATTTTATTGTCGGGATTTTACAGATAATTAATCACTTTCAAGTGATTCCACATAGAAAGTAATGAAGCTCTCTAGGATAATGAATCTCACAGGATATACATGCTCAGTTTGTAGTGAATACAAGTTAAACTGAAATGTTAGTAATATTACTTGTTTGTCAGGTAAATAACTGTATTTAGATCTTTGAATTAACTTCACCTGCATACAGCTGGCAAGTTAAAGGGATAGTAAGCACCATGATATTTTATATAAAATCTTTAGTTCTGTGTAATTTGTGTAATCCGTGTAAGAATTTTGTAATATACTTTCATTATTCATTTTAATTTTTTTTAAAGTATTTTTTCCCCTAAAATGTATATGTAGAAAATATTACTGTACTTGTTTCAATTTCTTAGGTAAAAACAAGGAAACTGATTGGCAGAGTTAAAGTTTGCTAGCAAACATTTAAAAGAAAGGACATTACTAACTTAAGCTGCCACTTCTCCCCCTTGGAAGCTTTGCATGACATCATCAATGACATCACTGATAACATCACACATGACATCTTTGACAACATCACTAGTGGAAATTATATATACACTATATAAAATTTGTGCGGAAATATATTTAAAAAAAACATGATGGAGAAGGGAAGGGAGAATGAGGCTGTGTGCATGGGAGATGGGGGGTGAACAAGGGCTAGCAGTGGGCTAAGAGAATAAGCAGGGCTGTGTGAAGAAGGGGGTGAGAGGATAAGGTGGAGGCTATATGTAATAGAGAGTGGGTGAAGAGGATGCTCTCTGTCTGTGTGTGTATTAGAGAGGAATAAGAGGGTGCGAAGCAGACATTGAAGAGAAAGCTGTGTCAGAATGTGAGGAGAATAGTGGATATCGGGGAGGGGGGAAGAGAGTTTGAGGAGATTTTGTGTGAGGTGAGAGGATAAGGAGGTGGTTGCATGTGAGGGAGATTATAGTCACAATAATCTGTTTATTATGAAAAGTGTGAGATACCGAGGCATTTTCGGTGCCACGCTCACTTTTACCCCTTGAGAGGTGCCCAGTTTTCCAGAAGGTTCTTGGGTCATTAGTACCAGATTAGGAGGTGTATCGGGTTGCTACGTTATGCTGCATGCCTCTTGGGGCTCGATTTATCAATTTTTTTAAAATAATTCTCCTTCAAGTTCTCCTATCAGTTTTCCGCATCTCGCAATCGAAGAGGCACACATGTGCGCCGTTATTTATTATTAAATCGGTCGTATTTTTACGTTATTATCCAATGGAGAGATGCGGCGTGATATTGATAAATCTCTCCATTAGTAGTATTTTTCCGCCCTATTTATTATTGAAATTGAGCATAAAGATAGATCATAATATAAATTAAATGGTACCTTGTATAGAAATCTAATCTTTAAACATCGGATTTAAAGCTTATGATGTGTATTTACCAAAAAAAAAATAAATTTTTTAGCACTAAACTTATTTTTTATAGTTTAATAGATAATTATTATTGTCAAAAGCAAATAATCTTAAAAGCATTACCTATGCTTTGACTGCTGTGAAACAAGCTTAATTATAGAACAAACATGTGTCACCGACCTTTCTTTCTTCGAATTTTTTTTAATACATTACCATGATGCGAAAACATTTCAGTTTGTGTATCATGTGTAATGTATTTCAAAGATAGCACCTAACTAGTATATTTCCATAACCTCATCTGTTCTAGGCATACGCTAACTGTTTATGTTCTTAACTTCATTTTGCTGACACCTTTTATATTATGAAGAAAACACACATAGACCAACCTTTTTTTATTAAAAACACAATTTTTATTTTGTTATTTCCACATTCCTTCATTATTAATAAAACAACAAATTGAAATAATAGATTACAAGGATTCATATTTTTGTCTTAGTTTTTGTACTGTAGAGTATGTCCTAATCAAATTATTTTCAGCTGCAAGTAGGGTATACAAAACTTCTTTTTTATTGATATATATATTTTGATCTTCAGGAACTGTTGGAAAAAATAAAGCGTACTGCTTTTATAACAGACCAAATGTGGTAAAAGTGGATATACTTTATTGTAACTGAATAACAAAGTGTCATAAAAGTCCACAATGACACTTCTTCAAACACTCAAAACTGGTTTTGCATTCCCAGTATAATAAAAACGGATGTGCAAATGTGCAACTATACATAAAATAATGCTAAGTATGCTAACTGTAAAGCTGATAAAACACCACTCCAGAATGCACCAAGCTTGCAAGATGGTTTGCAGAAGCTTAACCGCTAACCTCCTTGATGCTTACTGTTCTAGAAAAGTGTGTTCGTGTCGGGGGCGGAGTTATTATTTTTCGTCATAATTCATTTATTTATCATTTGTATTAATATATTGTAGTCTGACACTGACCACTTTATTATTTAATATTTACCATATAGATAATTTATTGAGCGAAGAGTAGCATATTTATAAGCCAAACCTAAAAATTCTATATACGTCAACCTAGGGGGCGTTTAATTTCAATATGTCATGGAGGAGGGCGTGACTAACAACCCATCGCAATCTACCCTTGGTTTTTAATTCCAAACCCGATTGTCAGCAAAGGTATTAGGTGCCTGTTTTACATTTTCTCTATGTGGATGCGTTCTTCCACACGAAAATCGCAATCTTCTTTAGTCTTACTGGTAACTAGGAATATTGAGTCGATATTACTGATACATCATTCTATAATTTTTATCTTAAATCCTAATAATTCAATATACACAAATATTGAATTAGGTTTACATTGGCCATCTAGTTTGTTTCATCATGATATATAGCGTTATAGCCTTACAAAACTAGATCATGCATTGAAGGTTATATATATTTATTGGGCGTTATGAAGCCTGATGTAGATAGAATACTTATATAAGTCTATGAAATTGTATTTTTTTTTTAATATATATATATATGTTTATTTGCTAACTCTGTTGAATTGTGAAACTCTGAATCAAATTGGCAGCTGTTTTAATTGTACACCTGTGCTTTTTTTTTTACACTTGTATCTGATTGGTGTTTGACCATTTAAATGCATAGCACTATATGCCTGAAGAAAAGGAGCAGAGGTCGCCAAGAAATGTGTTGCATTGTTGTGCTACTATATTGTAGTATTATTTTAACTTGTTCATTATGTATTTTTTATATTAAATATATATTTTTAATATATACATTGATAGCAGCATTTTTTTGGAGTCTTTTTTTAGCCAAGCGCTAATCTGGTTTACATTAACAGCTCTTTATAGTGAGCTGGGCCACTACTAACAGCCCAGTCTGTGTGTTTGGCACTTGTTAGTGCTTTTCTGAATATGAGTACCCTGGGTTATTGATGGAATCGACTCTGGGGCCATACCGTTTGGTTTATCTGCACTAGGAGGCGCCCATTTCTATTTGCTTTCTTCTAGATACAGATAACATTGCGATCACGGCCATGCCTTCGAAATTTTAGATTTCAAAATTGGCAAAATACAATTCTGTTTCAATCAATTAAATACATGTTTACAATGTAATGGCCTGTATATAAGTTATTTCCACACATGAAGTTGTACATAAATTCATATTCATTAGTCTATAATTTAGAACCTACATATATTTCCTTGTAGTTGGTCACTATTCTGTATAGATGCTTCCATCGCAATATTATTTTGTGCTTCCTCCTCAGCTGTCTCTTCTCTCCCTGTTTCAATCTCTAGCTGAGGTATTTAACAACAATAAAGGTCTACCTCCATTATCAGCCAATGTTAACTCTTCATCCACAATTTCACTATCAACTGTTTCATCATCAATGATGGGCATTGGCCTTCTGCGAAGTTGTTGCCTGCGAATATGTCTTACTTTAAAGACAATTGTTCAAAATTGAAAGTTATTATTAAAAAAATGCTATAAAAATTCTTCACAATTTTGATAAAGCTAGCAGCTCTATTATTACCTGCTGGAAGAATACCCTCAGAGTCCATAAAAACAGTGGGTAGTGGGTCTGAATCTGCTTCTAGACTTGATGGATTATAGGTAACATGGAGTTATTCTGTTTTTAACTTAAAAATTAAATTAAAAAAAAAAATGTAGCTTTGAATATTGGTAACAAATACTACGCTAATATAATTCTAAATTGTTTGCTTCAAAAATAAAAATTGCTTTAAATAAATTAAAGAGTGTTAATCTTGTTCCAGTCTCTTATTTCAGTATACAAAAACAAAAGCTGTAGTCTACCTAAAGTAAAAAATTATAAAAAGAAACTCTATATAATATTACACAGACACATTATAGAATGGTTGTAAATCTACTCATATAGAAGAGTGTAATGAAATATGTTGAACGATGTATGTATACATCCATTTTTCATATGTTAATATTTTAATTTTTGTAAGTTGACATAAACGTTAATGCTTCACAGTAATTAATGAAACTTACACATTTTATAACATTAAATTTCGATGTTTCATATTTAAATTATGCTTACATTTCCTGATATAGGTCCGGATACGAGTCCTTAATTTGGATTGTCTCCTGAATAGATCATTATATCTCTTGAGGCATTGTTTTCTAGTCCTATTCTGCCCAGACACGCATAACCCGGCGCACCATCTCAGATAATATTGGATTACGTCTGTCTTGATCCAAGGTGAAAATCCCCTTCCTTCTTTTTGGGGAAATATTTTTCCATTGTATAGGAAATAATTAGAAATTCTCCAATGGAAAATTTCTTCGAACGATGCATTGTGATCAATGTCTCTGTCTAACAAAAACAGTACACTCAATAACAGAACTAATTTTCTATCTAAATGCGCAATAAAGAAACATATTTTTACATACATATAAAATAACTTCTGTTAATATTATTAATTCAATACGGAAAGATTTTCAATGAAACAATGTATAATTTGTTTCTTGGCATAGTAATACAGGTAGCCCTCAGTTTACGCCGGGGTTAGGTTCCAGAAGGAATGGTTGTAAATCGAAACCGTTGTAAATTGAAACCCAGTTTATAATGTAAGTCAATGGGAAGTGAGGGAGATAGGTTCCAGGCCCCTCTCAAAATTGTCATAAGTAACACCTAATACATTATTTTTAAAGCTTTGAAATGAAGACTTTAACTGCTAAACAACATTATAAACCTAATAAAATAATCACACAACACAGAATATATAATTAAACTAAGTTAAATGAACAAAAACATTTGCTAAACAGCATTATAAACATAATAAAATAATCACACAACACAGACTTCACTTGCATTTTTCTGCAAACAGTTCTTTCTATGCATTCCAATCTGGACTGATTTATAGACAGGATGATCTTGTTCCTTTGAAATCTGCTCGATAGCTCAGGTCTGGTTAAACTGATTAATTTCAGCTTGCGTGGCTTTGCTGCAACACAAGCAGACAGCTCCACCTACTGGTTATTTTAATAAATGCACTGCTTCTCAATGCTTTTCATTAGCAGTCACATGACTGGAAAAAAGGTTGTTATTCTGAAACGGTGTAAATTGAACCGTTGTAAAACGAGGGCCACCTGTATTAAATTTTTTTAAATCGTTACATTTTTTATACGCCAAATAAAAATTAATGATACTTTTTTCAAAATGCGCAATACAATGGACTTTTTTTGGATACAAAATATCAGTGTAGATACATTATTTTATGACTTCAACACAGGGATTTTTGTTATATTTCAATTTATAACTGATGATAACTTTATGGAAATATCAATGTTAACGTTCATTGATGGATTCAAATTCAGTATAGTAATAGTAATTAAGAAATAAGATCTCTTCTACCAATAATAAAAGAGTTAAACAATAATTATCCAATCAAATTTGAGAGAGTCATTATATTTAAATTATTTGGATAGAACGAATGTTGTTATTGTTATAGTCATTCCGTTATTTTAAACTTGAACAAAGCATATATCCTTTTTGCGTCATTTGTATTATCAATATTGCGAAGGCCTCCGACCTATCCGAAAAGACCAAAAGTAGCAGAAGTGTGATGTTTACACATTATCAAAACTGTCTTTTGGTGGAAGCTGTCATAGAACATTTATGAAGATATAATTGGATATAATGCGCAATCTATTAACCCTCAAAGAAAGAAAGCCATCTGGGAACAAATTAGTCGTGCAGTGTCAGCAGAAGGGAGTTTTCCTAAAGACGTTAGGACTTGTCGTAAGAGGGTGACAGATATTAGGAAAAATATCAAGAAAAAAGTAAGCCGAGAAAAACAGTCATCCAATCTAGCTTAAAGTTCCTGTACAGTGGGGCTGTGGTTACTGGTGACATTTTGAGATCTTTCGTTTTCGATTGAAGAATTTCAACCTTTCGGACCTCAGGGACCACTAAACTCAACTTAAAAGTGTTCCTTCTTTTTCTCTACTTTGTATGAGCACCTGTGAAGTTTCACTACTACCTGAGGAGAGGAGGTCTGAAAGTTTCTAATTGTGGATACTTCAAGAGCTATAGAGGACTCACATCAAAAATCAGTGGCTTGCCAAAACAGTTGGATTTGATGGTGATTTTGTCATTACTTACCTCATATGGATTGAGGGTTCCTCAAGTAAGTGTACATCCTTGGGGGAACTGTATTTGAAGATTTCCTGGGATTATTTGAAATATTTTTCACATTGCTCCCGGCTCACTATTTTACCTATGTGTTTATGGACATTTTTTTATTTTGTTTTTAATTGAACTTCTTAACTATTTCTATATTCTGTGATTTATGCATATATTGTGTCTTTCCTTGTATGGTTTTTCTCTTTATGCCTTGCAGAGCTAACCGTTTATTTAATTTTTTATCTTTATCTTTAGAAGGGGGAAAATAGGGAGTCTCCCTTTGTATTTTGGCATAGCAGCAGCTACTGACATACATAGAATTAATATTCTATTTCTAGTTTTATAAATAAGGGATTATATTATATTGTGAGCGCTTATAGACCCTTAGCTTCCTGGGATTTTGTCCCAGGATTCTACTTGTTTGATATATATATATATATATATATATATATATATATATATATGTGTATGTATGTAATGGCTCGCTAATTAATTTTAAATTTACTATTTCTATGTATTCCAAAAAATATAATGGTCAATATAGAGAAGAGAATTGCGAAAGAGAGACATTTTTTAGTCTTTTTAAATACGGGTGTATTGTCAAAGGGACATTATACACTCATTTTTCCTTTGCATAAATGTTTTGTAAATGAGTAATTTATATAGACCATCATTTTTTTATTTATTAAACCTATAGTTTTGCTTAATTTTAATTAACATTACTCTGATTTTCAGACTCCTAACCAAGCACTAAAGTTACATGAAAATTGGTGTATACTGTCCATATAACTATTGGTTCAACAATGTCAATTTAATTTTATTTATTTTTTAAATAATAGTTCAAATTTTAATAATTACCTAATAGCCAACCATGTGGCATGTCTCCACGTTCAAATGCTGTAAATAATGCAGACTGCTTTAAGATGTGGAAATCGTGACATGACCCTGGAAATCCTGATTTTACTGCCCAAAATAGGTTAGCATCACACACTGCCTAAACATTGAGTGAGTGGAAGTGTTTTTTGTTTTGTATATTGCTCCTCCCTGGAAGCAGGTGGTCTTAGTGCAATGTGTGTGCAATCTATTGCACCAAGAACATTTGGAATACCTGCAACTTGGTAAAAACCAGCCTTAACTTCGTGCCATTCATAGACATTCCTTGGTACATAGGAACTTATTGAGATGCTTTAGAATAGCTTTTAATACTGTCCTCAATTAATTAACCTGTAGCCAGGAAATGCAACACTGCCAATAATTTTAACATTCCTGGGATTGCCCTTGTTCTTCTGGTCTGGGGGTCAAGATCATTCTGGATAAGAGCATAGAGATTTTGTATGCTCTCCCTATTAATGCAAAATCTTTTTTTTTTATCTTGTAAACTGATAATGCCTGTAGCCCACAATGGGGTAGAAACACTCGGGGCACTCTTTGGCGTCTCCATAAGGGCCCCTTGCCAATGAAATGGCAGACAAAATCAGGAAATAATCCATCTTCGAGCGCCCAAAAAATTGAGTAAATTGAATGTTCTCCAGTGTGTTTAGGGAGAACTTTAGTGGTCGTATTTGTAGGAGAACTTTATGTTCTCCACTGGCGCAAAATAATGATAAATACATTTTTCTGAGAGAATTAAGGCGTATTGTTTAAAATACGACCGGAAAAGGGCATTTTAATAGTTGATTTGGCGCAAATGTGCACCTAGGCGAGAGACAGTAAAGTGCGAAAATTTAGCTGTCATATTTGCTCATTTTTAGGCGTATTTTGGATTGATAAATAGGAGAGAAATTTTTGGCGCAAATGTAGCTGAATATGAATGATAAATCGAGCCCTTGGTAGGGTTAAGATCCTCTGCTGTTGTAGCCCTTCACGTTGCTCAAAGTATTGGTCCTCGTCTGCAATTATAGCGTTGTTAGGTGGATTCTTGGTATTTGAAGGATTGTGAATACATCAGGTTCCATGTGTTCTGATTTAAAATATGTTTTATATCTGCTGTACCAGGTATTCTCCAGTTTTAACTTTCAACACTCTACACGTTCTAAAATGTCTTAGAAAGCAATTTAGAATTCTATTTAGATATATTAAGGGATATCTGATCATATTATTGCATCATTATGTGTATATATAATAATTTGGAAAAATAGGAATTACCTGTCTTATGTAAGGAGCTTTTATCTACATCCTTGTTTGCCAATAGAATTGCACAGTTAGTATAATATCTTGCTGGTGATAATATTCTAGTGCGTTGGTCTTTAAAGTGAATGTAAATTTTAATGAATAAGTGCCCGGGTTTTAAAAATACTATTAAAAACAGGGTCACTTTCATTCATTTATCTTTACATTGAAGCGTTTTTTTAAAAATACTTATCTTTTTCTTTAGGAAAACCAGACCAGCGATCCTCCGCCCACAGCTCCTGTTGTACTAGGACCGCAATGATGAAACAGTCTTCCTCTAATCGTTGTGTGCACCCAGCTCGTGATCAATATGCTAAGTACAACAGGAGCTGTGGGCGGAGGATCGCTGGTCTGGTTTTCCTAAAGAAAAAAAGAAGTATTTTTTTAAAAAAACGCTTTAATGTAAAGTTTAATGAATGAAAGTGACCCTGTTTTAATAGTAATTTTAAAAACCGGGCACTTATTTATTAAAAGCTACATTCACTTTAAGTACTAATACAGGAGTTCTATTTTTTCCTTCTGATCTATTTTTGCCATATGTTTTGCTTGGATAGCCCTACATCTATATTTGCAACACTGCTGCTAAGGGTGTAAAATTTCAAAATATTTCAAAACATCCCACAAGCTATTGGCATCAATAATTTGAATTACTTAAGCCCACGATCTAATTTCCTATTTCATTTTAACTAAAATGTAAAAACAATATATATTTTTTCTATAGCAGCATAATGTAATTTAGCCAATCCCACCGTTTGCAATCAGCAATTAAAACAGTTTTGGTGCTCCTATTGTAGAGCATATTGTACAGGGGGTGCCTTGAGCACATTCTTTAAAGGGACAGTCTTTAAAGGTTTTGTCAATTTTGCTTGCTGAAATTAAAGTTTTTTTTTTTTTTTTTTCTTTAATTTTCTGAGAAAAATATATTAACTTGACTTGCATTGCAGCTGCCACAATAAAAATTGATAAAACCTTAAAGGGACATGAAACCCATGATTCAGATACAGCATACACTTTTAAACAACTTTCTAATTTACTTCTATTATTTAATTTGCTTTATTCTCTTAGTATCCTTTGTTGAAAAGGATATCTACATAGGCTCAAGAGCTGGGAGCTAGCTGCTGATTGGTGGCTGAACACATATGCCTCTTGTCATTGGTTCACCGATGTGTTCAGCTAGTTCCCAGTAGTGCACTGCTGCACCTTCAACAAAGGATACCAAGAGTATTAAGCAAAATTGATTATAGAAGTCAATTGGAACGTTGTGTAAAACAATCTGTCTGAATCATGAAAAAAAATGGTTTGGAAATAGCAAAGTGCTACTTATACTTATTGCTCTATAACTTGTAAAAAAGCAAAGAACATGTAAACATTGGGTATTTCTAAACCCAGGACAAAATTTAGAAACTATTTAGCATGGGTGTTTTTTGGTGATTGTAGATGTTTTACAGATTTTGGGGGTCAAAGTTAGAAAAAGTGTGTTTTTCCCCCCCATTTTTTCATCATATTTTATAATTATTTTTATAGTAAATTATAAGATATGATGAAAATAATGGTATCTTTAGAAAGTCTATTTAATGGTGAGAAAAAGGGTATATAATGTGTGTGGGTATAGTAAATGAGTAAGAGGAAAATTACAGCTAAACACAAAGGGGTTGCATTATCAAATGCTTTCGCCAGCCTTTGAGCCCCTACGGCTGCAGGTTCTCACAAGAGAACCTGCACGCCGTATTTAACAAGCAGAGGTCAAAAGACCGCTGCTTTCCTAACCTTTCGCCACTTCTAAAGTGTCGAAAAACAATCTCCGCGGTCTAATCCGACCGTGGAGACCGACGTCTATGTATGTGCGCCCCTGTCCGCCTCGGCTTGATAAATCGCCCCCAAACATAGCAGAAATGTAAAAATAGCCCTGGTCCCAAACGGTAAGAAAATTGAAAAGTGCTGTGGTCACTAAGGGGTTAATTAGTTTATTAAAATGTGTACTGCAACTAGAATTTGTATAGCAAGACATTGGAGAGAAGGCGTTCCTACATGGGATGAGATACTAAATAAGATTAAACATTTCTATAATATGTCAGACCAATCTGCATGGCTGCAAGACAAAGTAGAGGCCTTTCAGAATGTGTGGTTTTATTGGCTCATTAGTGCTGATGCTAAATAATTAATAATGTCCATCAAAAGCCAATAGAAGTTGTATATTTTATCCCTCTATCTTTACATCTATATATAATGTATACTTTCCAATCAATGTAAATTATATTTAGAAAGAGAATAGATCAATAATATTTAGATTTTTGTCAATCCTATAAATGGGGGGGGGGGGGCAGTTATCTGGCCGAGCGGCATCCACTTTTTATTTTCTTCTCTTGCGATTATATTGCCTTGCAATCTCTATGTAATTGATGCTTACAAGTTTCAGAATCCATGTAGAAACATAGGTAATACAAGATATTTTGTGTTGTATCTTGGAAAATAAGTGCCATGTAAGATAAATTTGATTCTTTGCATTGTGTACTTGGCACTTAGATTTCAAAATAAAATTGGGGTGTCATAGGCAATAAGATCTGAACATTTTTAGAAAACCTTGTAGTTCTGTAGGATCAATGTATATCATCTCATCTGAGCTGAGAGCTTTATATTAGGTTCTAAGTGCTGGGCCTCAGCACTCTTTTCAATAGCACAGTGTATCACGTTCCTGTAATCAGTGCATCACACTAACTGATTCACAACCACTGAATCACATCCACTTGTCAAGCTACACAGCTGCATAACGCACTGCAACAGCTGACGAGTTTTACATCATTACTCTAGTATAGCTGGATGATAAAGAGCTTAATTGTATCTGTTTTCACATACTCCTATTTTCTTTTTGAAGAAGAAGGTAGCTACGTAACGGTGGGGGGAGTTAGGCTGCCATATTTACATCATATTATAGATGTTATCGACGATGATTACTAAGAGAAGGAAGTAGGTAAGACAAAAGGGGTACGGTGCAGGCGGATCTTCATTTTTTATTTTTAAATATCGGATTCTGTTATCTCCAGTGTTGAGTGTCCCTTTAATCTGTGTATACATACAAAATAAGAGTCGAGAAATCTGCTTAAAATTTAGGAGCCAGACAATGGTTTTTGTATTTAGATATATAGGGCAAGAGTCATCATTGCTATTCTATGTTTGCGCCTAAAAATATGCACACAAATACTCCTATTTATCATTCAAAAATGCGCCTAAAATTTTACAAGTTCGACTGTAAAGTTCTCCTATTCTGTTACCGTTCTCCTTGACGCACAGGTACACCCAAAAAAAAGTGTTAAATTAGATTGTTTTAGTCTTATTTCCTATAGTATGCCTCGTTAATTTGACTAGTTACAAATTTAGAATTTCTTTTTTCCTATAGCGGACTGACAGTTCTCATGTAAATGTGTGTATTAAAGGTCTTCATAACTACTGTGGAGAACAGCTTTAATTTTTAATTTTAAATATTTTTTTAAATTTATTTAAGGAAATATATTACATATTACAATCAACAAATTCAAACTGTAGAGCTAAACAAGTTAGGTTACATTTTCCACTTTACAGAGTAAACAGGTTTTCACAGGATGCAGTTGTCTAGCTGGAAATGTCCGTTTAGATATATGCCTGATTTTCCTTATTTAGATGTACATGGAGTTCAGAACTTATACATTTCGGTAACTGAGTATGGATTGTTCATGAATATAAGAAAAGAGCGTTCATAATCCCGTTGTGGGATAAAGTTGTTATTACCTGATATTCTCTGTAAGCTGAAACTTCACATTTTAATTATTACAGTGTTATAAGTAACAACAATAAGAAGAAACCATTTTGCAACAACATCAACATTTTGGAAGGGGGGAGGGAGAAAAAAAAGTGGGGAAGTTATACTTTAACTAGTTTTCAGAGTAGGTGCCGTCAGGGTGAAGGGTCCTAGTGTGAGGTGTTTGGGAGTGTGGAGAGGGAATTCCAAGGTTCCCAAATGTTTAAATATTGGTACAATGTTCCTCTATTTATGGATACTGCTTCCTCCATTTTCCTTATATATTCAACTATTTCAGATACTTTATGTATCGTGGGGGATACCTGTTGTTTCCAGTTCCTCGCTAATGATAATTTGGCCGCCATCATGATATATATGTATAAGTGTTTCTGCGCCTTTGTGATTTTCAGAAGTTCTAGATGTTGTAAATACATTACTGGGCTACGTACCAATGGTAGTCCCATCCGTGTGCATAAACCGAGTATCTCTCCCCAAAGGTGTTGTATATGTGGACAATCTCACCATATATGGACGTCGTCTCCCTTGTTCCCACAACCTCACCAGCACAGGAATGAGTTAGTGTTGGAGACCCTATGGAGTCTACTAGGGACCCAATGCCATCTAGTTAGTAGTTTGTAGTAGAGTTCGAACAATGTGATGCAGTGTATAGCAGACTTAGTTTCTCTGATGGCTATTGACCATTGTTTAGCATCTATATCACCTTTGAAGTTCGTTTCCCACTCTAAAACGTTATGGGTTCTACGTAGTGTCGAACAGTCTGAGGCATTGATAGTGTACTGTCAGTGATCTCTGTCTTTGCAATCCTGCCTTCCATCTAGCTTCCCATATAGTTAAGTCCCTAGGCGCTGTCGTAACAAATCCCCAGCTACGTATCAGGGATCGGAAATGCATAGACGCAAAGTTTAGCTTAGGGGGGATAGTAAATTTTGATTTTATTTCAGAATGCGTAAGCCAGTTGGATCCATTATATGTCTCCTATCATTCTATTAGTATTCCAATCCAGGGAATCAAGACCAGGCGTCTTGATTCCCTGGATTGGAGATGGATGAGGAGCAGCCTGTGGAGTGTGTCTAAGTTTATGCCATAAGTTTTTAAGCAGTCTTTTATCACTACATTAGTAAGGGGAAATGACGACAGACAGTGATGTGGGACCAAAATTAGGTCTGAAAGGTAGATATCATACGGTAATGATGCCTGTTCTTTCTCATACCATCTAGGTCGTTCACCAGA
Organism: Bombina bombina; assembly: GCF_027579735.1. Taxonomy (NCBI): domain Eukaryota; kingdom Metazoa; phylum Chordata; class Amphibia; order Anura; family Bombinatoridae; genus Bombina; species Bombina bombina. The sequence goes on from NC_069502.1 coordinate 154,738,550, forward strand.
GCCTCGCCAGTTGGATATGTGTGTTAACATGGCCGCCTCATAAAAGTACTTCCTAGGCCTCCTCTATCAATTGGTGACTGAAGAATAGTACAGGAGATGCGAGGGCGGGTATTACCCCAGACATAGGTGTTTAATAGGGAATGCTATTTATCAATTGGTGCTTTCGGTACTCTTAAGGGTAAGCATCTAAATAGATAGGTGAGCTTTGGAAGCAACATCATTTTGAAAGCAGAGATTCTCCCCATCCATGATGTCTCTTTATATTTGGGGAGTGTAATGTCATGTTTTAGGGTTTGTAATATGTGATTATGATTCAGCTCAATTACTTTTTTTGGATTATGCGAGAGTTAAACTCCCAGATGTTAGATTCCTTCTCTGTTCCATTTAAATGAGTATTGATTCCGAAGGGATTTAATTTGAGCTTCAGAGAGATTCAGGGGATAAGCCTCTGTCTTCTCTACATTAAGCTTGTAGAACGATAGACTACCGAAAAAAAAACTGAATAGGTTCAAGAGAGGGGGTAGGGAGGTGTTTGGGTCTGTAAGAAAGACTGTCAAGTCATCAGCAAAGAGACTCAATTTTTGTAGTGTACCATGGATATGAAGACCTTTAATGTCTGGGTTCTGTCTAAACGCCATCGCCAGGGGTTCAATAGCCATGGTGAACAAAAGGGGGAATAAGGGGCAACCCTGACGTGTTCTATTACTGAGCGGGAATGAGCCTGAGCAGAAGCCTAGTTCTGTTACTCTGGCTGTTGGGTTAGAGTATACAGCGTTCATATATTCCCACCGTACCCTGTTGAATGCTTTCTCAGCATCAAACGACAGGGTCATGAGTGGGGGTCCTAGTTTATATGCCTCTTTGAATATGTTTAGGAGTCGTCTTGTACTATCTGTACCCTGCCTATTTATAATAAACCCTACTTGGTCTTGTAGAATACCCTACTTGCTTTGGTAGAATACAACAGTTTAACAGTCATTATATGCTGGAGCACGCCTAGAAGCAAATAAGCTGCTGTGAACTCATTTGAAATACAATGCCTGTGTTTCTGATGCTAAACACTGATAAGGGGAGGTGGATCAGACTTCTCCAGACAGTATGGCTATGTAAATAACGTTCATTATTTTTTAAATTGATTTTAAAATACTTGACAGCAATTTTTTTAAAAAAAATGTATGCAAACTATTTTTACTTAATTAGCCCTTTTAGGATATGCACCGATCTCAACATGTTTTATGGCACTTTAAGATATTTTTATATTAGAATGAAGTCCAGGTTTACTTTATTGAGATGACCCTTGCCAACCTTTTGCATTGGTGGAGCTAACAAAGATAAATATCCCATCTTGGCAAAATTGGCAAAACCATACGTCTACATCTCAGGCACTTCAACATCATCTAAGCAAATCTTTGCGGGTGCAGGCAAAATAGCTTACAAAAAGAAAACCAGCCTCAGCTTTCCTCTCAAAAGTTTTGTTTATTATTGTATTGTAAATTGTATTACAAATTCACAATCCCTGGATGTCTAGTGTGGTGCATTCCTGGTTTCTGGCTTTGTAATGTGGAAGAAGACGGCCGCTCGTGGCATTCAGCTCGTTTCGTAGCTGGATTTCTTTTTGTGAAAGTTCAGCACACGAAGATCTGTGCAATTCTTAGTGTGTAACATTTTCACAAGAATAAATCCGCCTCCAAATGAAGGAACCAAATACACTTCCCTATTATAAAGATTGCTATTTCTGGATTTGAATAATATTCTGCAGGTATGCAAAGTTATCCCATCCTGTCCTGGATATATACATATTCTGTCTGTCCATCTATATAATGTGTTCTGAATTTGCTAATCCACATGCTGTGTTTTTGTGATGTCATTTACTTCTGTCCAGTGCTGTCCGTTACTTCATATGAACAGTGTACCTGGATTTTTCCTTCTGCTTGTGCAGTGACATTATGAGAATCTGAACACAATAACTGAAATTCAGTGAATGCTTTGATTTGTGACTTTATTTTACTTTTTCAAAGGCATCCAGTAGCATTTATTTTATTTAGTTTTGGATCACTAACTTAGAAGCTAACGCTGCAGATCAATTGATTTTCCTTTCGCTTGTTATGTCTTTTTTTTTTTTTTTTTTTTTTTTTTTTCCTACTCCGCTCAGGAGTTTTAAGGAACAGCTATATTTAGACAACTGAAAAGAAAAATGTTTGGTTGTAATGGAGTAAATTACACCTTAGAAAGTGACATTTTTAGAAATGCTGTAGATATATATAATTTTTGTGTTTTTATATATATATATATATATATATATAAACATATATAAACAAACAATGAGAGTAAGGTAAAGGGACTTCGAAGAAATAAGTATATATTAAGCCACCATGTGGATGTCTATTCCATTTAACCCCTATATGAGCTTCATAAACAGTTCTCTGTAAAAAGCCAAAATGTCCAATCACAAAATGTGCAAAACCCCTCAAGCAATATTTACGGAGATAACGTTCGTCAGAGCAAACTTGTGAGTTTCATCTAAGACAACTGAGGATGTGTCACCCTCATGCATGCGATGCAGCAGTGTAACGGGATATCTGTGGTAATACCCGAACAGCTTGTAGCTGTGTTACTCACCGCTCTTGCTTGTAGTCACGAACTTTCAACTTGTATGGGTAAATCCTGTCGTGTGCTTCGTTATCCACAGCGTCTAGAACAGCCCTGATGCCACAATCCAGCCGGTTCCGGTCATGTGATGAGCGTCGGGCGTCACAGCCAATGGGATCCGTTTGCCTACCAGGAGGCTTGCAGAAATCAACGTAGGAGGGGATGCACAGTGTAGAGAGGTGAAGGGGGAGTGGAATAGAGGCACGCTCCTGAAGCAGCCCAGAGCGCTGGAAATGTATAGCCAAAAAAGCAAAAAGTGATATCCAGGCTGCAAAATTTAAAACAAAGTCATTATTGAATTCCACTTGGGATAAAAAATGATGAGACAGGGGGATCCAGCATAACAGTGTAACCAAAAAAAAAAAAAATGAACACAAGGAACACTTGTCTCTGGGCACAGGAGGTTTTTGGGGACTACACTTTTTCTTATATATATATAT